>NW_025226728.1:0-5939 GCF_018294505.1 Triticum aestivum | reverse complement strand
AATCGTTTTTTTGCCCGGACGCTCTTCCTTGCGTGCAAAGGTGTAGATGGTGGGTCCCAGCAGTCAGGGGGGCAACATTTTTTTCACGAAATACGATGGCCCGTCCGGTTGGTCCCTACTGTCAGGTGGAGGAATAATTATTTTGCGCGTAATAAGGAGGCACTTCCTTGCGGCTGCCGTGGACCCAGCTGTCAGCCTCTCCACGTACATTACTCTTCCGATGGAAGTCGGTCGTTGACCACATTGACCACACCGCGCCGAGAGCACCACGGCGGTGGACGACGGCGAGGCCAAGGAAGGGGACAACGCAGAGCCGGGGAAGACGCAACGCAGAGCCGAGTACGAGGGTTCACTAGTTCGGCTGCGGTGTGAGGCTGCCGTCGCCACAGAACAACAGGGGGTGTGGGTGAGTAGAGCGATGGCCTGGCCAGCGGTGGGAGTAGTAGGGGGCGGTGAGGCCTCCGCGGCATCACAGATGACCACGGGAGGCAGGAGCACGTGGCACGACCGGCGCTGGTTTCGGCGGCTGGAGCAAGAAGACAGAGGTTGAAGAAGCACTACGACCGTTGGATGCACATCATACGGTCACTGGAGCTAGAATCGTTCATATTGACTAAGTTAACAAAGCCCTCCGTCCCCGTCAACTTAGTAGGCCCACAAGTCAGCCTCCCACCAAGGTGGGTCCCAGCTAGTAGGGGGAGTATTCATTTTTTTGTGCGTAATAAGGAGGCACTTCTGGTGGGTCCGAGCTCATAGCGGGGGCAACGTTTTTTTCACGAAATACGGTGGCCTGTCCGGTGGGTCCCAGCAGTCAGGGGCAAATGTTTTTTCGTGAAATACTGGTGGCTCGTATGGTGGATCCTTGCTGTCAAGTGGAGGAATAATTATTTTGCGCGTAATAAGGAGGCACTTCCTTGCGGCTGCCGTGGACCCAGCTGTCAGCCTCTCCATGTACAGTACTCTTCCGATGGAAGTCAGCCGTTCAAAACATTTACCATTCTGCGCCGAGAGCACCACGGTGGTGGATGACGGCGGAGCCTAGGAAGGGGACAACGCGGAGCCGGGGAAGACGCGGCAGTGGATGCTGACGCGGAGAGGAGTACAAGGGTTCACTAGTTCGGCTGCGATGTGAGGCTGTCGTCGCCGCAGAATAACAGGGGGTGTGAGTGAGTGGAGGGATAGCCTGGCCAGTGGTAGGAGTAGTAGGGGCGGTGAGGCCTCCGCGGCATCATAGCTGACCACGGGAGGCAGGAGCACGTGGCACGACCGGCGCTGGTTTGGGCGGATGGAGCAAGAAGACCAGAGGTTGAAGAAGCACTACAGCCGTTGGATGGAGATCATGCGGTCACTGGAGCTAGAATCGTTCATGTTGACTAAGTTGACAAAGCCCTCCGTCCCTGTCAACTTAGTAGGCCCACAAGTCAGCCTCCCACCAAGGTGCGTCCCAGCTAGCAGGGGGAGTATTCATTTTTTTGTGGGTAATAAGGAGGCACTTCCGGTGGGTTCAAGCTGACAGCGGAGGGAATGTTTTTTTCGCGAAATACGGTGGCCCGTCCGGTGGGTCCCAACAGTCAGGGGCATATATTTTTTCGCGAAATACTGGCGGCTCGTCTGGTGGGTCCCTGTTGTCAAGTGGAGGAATAAATATTTTGCCCGTAATAAGGAGGCACTTCCGTGCAGCTGTCGTGAACCCAGTTGTCAGCCTCTCCATGTACAGTACTCTTTTGATGGAAGTTAGTCATTGACCACATTGACCACGCTGCGCAGAGAGCACCACGGCGGTGTACGATGGCGAAGCCTAGGAAGGGGACGACGGAGCCGAGGAAGACGCGGCAGTGGCTGCCGACGCGGAGAGGAGTACGAGGGTTCACTGGTTCGGCTGCGGTGTGAGGCTGCCATCGCCGTAGAATAACAGGGGGTGTCGGTGAGTGGAGGGATGGCCTGGCCAGTGGCTGGAGTAGTATGGGGGCGGTGAGGCCTCCGCGGTAGCACAGTCGGCCATGGGAGGCAGGCGCAGGCCGCACGATCGGCGCAGCTTTCGGCGACTGGAGCAAGAAGACTAGAGGTTGAAGAAGCACTATGGTCGTTGGATGGACATCATACGGTCACTGGAGTATTGACTAAGTTGACAAAGCCCTCCGTCGCGTCAACTTAGTAGGCCCACAAGTCAACCCAACAATATGGTGGGTCCCAGATAACAGGGGGTATTCATTTTTTTGGGCGTAAAAAGGAGGCACTTCCTTGCGTGCGAATATATAGCTGGTGGGTCCGACCTGTCAGTGGGGGGAACATTTTTTTTCACGAAATACAGAGGCCCTTCCTGTGGGTCCTAGCTGTCAGGTGGAGGAATCATTATTTTGCGCTTAATAAGGAGGCATTTCCTTGCGTGCGGCCATGGACCCAGCTATCAGCCTCTCCACGTACAGTACCACGTTGACCAGTCCGCGCCGAGAGCACCAGGGCGGTGGACAACGACGAGGGAATACTCGGTAGTTGTTTCCCACGCTGAGGAGTACGAGGGTTTACTGGTTCGTCTGCCGTCCCTAGAGAATAACAGCAGGTGTGGGTGAGTAGAGGGATGTCTAGGCCAGCGATGGGAGTATGGTGGGATCGTGAGGCCTGCGCAGCAGCATAGCCGGCCTCGGGAGGAGGGAGCAGACAGTCCCGCTTGTTTGAGCAGCTAGAGCATGAAGAGCAGAGATTGAAGAAGCACGACAGCCATTGGATGGACATCCAACAGTCACTGCTCTCGTGTGTTGACTAAGTTGACATAGCGTTGCGTGTGTGTCAACCTTTTTTTATGAAAGCATACGCGTCAACCTGTAGTAGGCGCACAAGTCAGCCTCAAATCTATGGAAAAGAGCATACAGCCCATCTGCCATTATTTCTCATAATGTACAGCCCATTTGCTAATTCTTAAGAATTTTTTTGGAGCCCATCTTCTTTTTGTGAGCATTACACCCCATATTGTGGTCACGGTCAAAAAGTATACGAAATTTTGCATATTTCGGAGCGGTCAACTGTTTTTAATCCAGAAATATCGATTCACATTCAAACTATTTTGAAAAATAGTTTATATAAATATAAAATCCAAATAGTTATCCACACATAAAAATCAATGGAATTTAAAATCTTGTAATGAAAAAAATTGAAACTAATTCCCGGTTTGATGTGTTTTAAAAATGTACAACCCATTTCTAGGGAATCCGAATGAAACTCTCCTCGTCTTGAAAGATTAGCAGACCAGCAGGGCCGATAAAGCAAGCAGGCCTTGTTTGGGTATTTCTTTAGAGAAAATAGAACTGGGCTAGCCATTTTCAGCAAGAAAAAAACACAACTGGGCCACAGCTCCCGCACATCCCCGTTGTTACCCTAATCCGTCGCTAAAACTAGTAGAAATAACAACTGCTTGTTCCTCAAAAAAAAACTACGCGACCTGCTGGGTCCCTAGTGTCAGCCGCTCGTAGTGTAATTCTCCTGTTTATTGACTACGTTGACAATGGCGTGAGCCCCAGATGTCAAACCATTAGGAGGAACCATATTTTTGGGCTTGTAATATGGAGGCACTTGCTTGCGTACTGCCATGACGCTGGTGGGTCCCTACTGTAATCCTCTCCATGTACAGTCATCTCCTTGTTCCTCTCCGTTGTTGACGACGTTGACAACACAAGAGGGTGGCGCACCACGCACGGCGAGTGAGCCAAGGCCGCAAGGCGGAGGACGACGGAAAGGCCTCGAACAAAACCAACAAGAGCCATGGAAGATGCACCGGTCAAGTCGCAGGCGGAGGGGAGTACGAGGGTTTTCTGGTTCGATTGCGGGTGCGTGTTGGGGCTGACGTCGCCGGAGAATAACAGGACGTGTGGGGGAATAGAGGGAGGGACTGGCCAACAGGACAAGGCGGACCCGACGGGGTGGTTTGGTCTGGGTGGGTGGAGGAAGAAGAAGACAAGAGATAGAAGATATACGACAGATGTTGGATGTTAATTCAACGGCTGGTAGGCAGAATCGTTTGTTGACTAGCTAGTAAGTCGACACCACCTTGCATAGGCTATTTCCTCGCGGGTCCCAAATGTCAGAATCCAAATCTGTCACGGCAATGCAGCCTTTCCTATGAAAATTTACAGCCCATTTGATGTGCTAGTTCGAAATAAGTTTGTGGGTGCTGGTGGGGGCTAATCACTTGGCTTCTGTAATGCACAGTGAGCTCAAGCAGCCAGCGAGAGTGATGTTATTTCCCTTGGTTGGGATTTGGTACAATATTTCACTCTAAATTAAACGAATGGCAAGCCATTTGCCTTGTTTCAAAGAAAATATGACAGTCACAGCCGAGTTGAAAAGGCAGGAACATCTAACTCCAGCTTACAAATGTACAAAAGCACGAGGGTTAATTGTTCATCAGGTTTACAAAAAAAACAGGTTGAAAAGGGCAACAACATCTAACTCCAGCACTGTTTTCGGCAGTCACAGTCAAATGGATCGGTCAGGTCCATAGAATGAACATCCTGGGTCGTAAAATTTACTGGATTATGGCCACAATATGTTGTAAATAGAAGCCCAACACGTTCAGAAGCTCTTTTGCCCACCTGAAACTCCTTTTTTTGCTCTTCGACATACCCATCCGTCAAAACCATGCTGCTGATAAACTTAAGCCTGATGGACAATAGTAACCTCGCATTCAGCAGGAAGAATGTGACAAATGTAGTGTTTGCACGGTTGGCTACATATCGTTCGAGCGTTATTGTCTTCAATCGAATCTCAGGAGAAGGGTCAAAAACCCGATGCTTACAAATCCACCGATTGGTTATAACTTTCTTACCCCGTCCTGTTGCCTAAATAGACATGAAGATTGAAAACAATTAAGGTCTAAAAGAAGAGTGTCGAAAGAGCAACAGCTGAATGGTTAATTCTAGTACACTATATGCGGGCTTCCAATGTGCGTGAAATTATCACCTTTATATACAACTTCTCCAGACATGGAAAGCATTGCAGCAAGTCAATAATCTTGTTCAGATCAAAACTCTTCATTTGGATATATAAGCTCTTGATAGAATCCAGCACCATTGATAGGCCATCCATGGAGAAACTCTTCATTGAGCATAGAACATAATATTAGTAAAAAATGTGTACTCCAAAATGATATATAACTTATGCACTGAAATTTAAAATGCAGCTTATGGTTACAAGTGTAGATGATAATATAAAGTACCTGAAGAACTGTGGCGCCAAACACCATATTGAAATGAGCACAGAGATCATGTATTACACCCAAGGTCTCTAGTTTAGGAGCAGAGAGGACGATTATTTGCAACGTTGAATAACTAGAATCAAGGATCAACCTTTGAAGTGAAGGGGCATCTTGATGATGAGATTCCTTCCAATTCTTACAAGGTTAGGCGACTTTATTTGGAGACAACCAATTCTAACTGTGAAAACAAGCACCAAGCACTCCAGGGCAGGGCAACTGGAGTGGATGATGCTGTGCAATAAGGCCTCCGATATATGAACCCGCACAAGTGAAAGTTTCTTGACAAATGGGAGTCGACGGTTTAGTACCAGATTGTCTGGTAGGTAGCACAACACAAAGGTGGCGGTGTGGAGAGAGGAGGAAAACCGCAAGATGGACATCGGTGCTAAGGGCACAAGTTCATGGCATTCGGTATGTGGTATGTGATTTCCTGGGGAATAGTAGAACTCAAGCAGCTGTAGTTTTGTGAATTCAGGGGATTTCAGCTAGGCGTCCACCGTGCAGGGCATGGTATGCTTCCTCAGGTAGCATGACGGGATGCAGAGGCCTTGAACGGAGCCCTGGTGGGAGGAGATGATGGCTCTGGGGATTTCAAAATCATTGAAGAGAGATAGCTGACGACAGTTGAGATTAAGGGGCACGACGCGCCATAGAGGGCGCCACCGAATTGACAGGACTTGGGTGCGGCAGC
>NW_025226727.1:0-5942 GCF_018294505.1 Triticum aestivum | reverse complement strand
GTAAAGCTCCCCCTAGATGTGAGATCCCCCCTAAGAGGGATGAACTAACCTTGGGTTTTGTCGATGATGACTTCATCTAGGTGTTGAAGATGTGGATGCTCAATGTTGTTGTAGATCATTTGGAGCAATCCATTGGAGTGAGTTGCACTTTCAATACCTACAAGGGTTAGTCCCACAAGGAACAAACAAGGATATCCATAGAGACATAGAGTTATGCACACACAAGATGATATCCATGAAAACATTAGGTTACCTTGTCCCTTGTCTTACCAACAAGAGGGTTTGTGACTCCTTGAACTAGTGCAAGATGTGGAATTTGATTGCACTTGTCCTTGCCAAAATGATATGAGTGAAGAATATTGGCGGAGTCATCCTCAAGAACTCTCTAGTCCTTCTTTGGGATCCACATCATATTGATGGGAATCCTTGGGGTAGTAGTGGAACTTGATGAAGTAGAACTTGATGTAGTCTTGGGAACCCACTTGACCAAGGCCTTAGGAGCTTCTTCAAATGCATCGATCTCTTCTTAAAGCTTGTCCTTGCCTTTTTGCTTGTGGTCTTGTGGTGGAAGATCATCTTGAGCTTGTGTCCCTTGCAAACAAGTAGGATCATACTTCTCTTGTTCGGGAACAAACTTTGTCTTAGGGTATTGATCTTCTTCCCACTCAACCCCATTGGCATTGAACTTTCGTTCAAAACCAACACCTTAATTCTTCCGGTGCCTTCCTTGCTTGCGTACAATTTCTTCAAATTGCTTACTTCCGGCAAGGCTCTTGTAGACACCCTTCTCTATAATTCCCTTCAATAAGCTATTTTCTTGCTCAAGTGTAACTTGGCTAAGATAATAATTAGTGGAATCAAGAGAACTACTAGAAGCAACAACATTGGATTTAGCATGATTATTGTTACTACTAGAAGAAGAATCTTTCTTACTCTTATTACTAGACTTGACTTGTGGCATGTAAGTAGATAAGAGTAAATGCTTGGCAATGTAATAAGAACTTTTCTTGCGAAGATCATCATTGATTTCCTTTAAAAACTCATGCTCTTGCTCAAGGTTGAGCTTTTCAAAGCGTAACTTCTCATGAGTCTTTAAAAGTTCTCGATGATCTTCCAAGGTAGTTTCATGAGCTAACTTAAGAGTGTTTAGTTCTTTAGTTAGATGCTCGATCTTCTCCTTATCATTGTCATTCGTTTTATCTTGATTAGCATGATTAATTGACGTTTCATCATAGTATTCATCACTAGAGTTGTCAACATGTAAATCATCATCACCTAACAAGTCATCTTCATCACTATTGAAATCAACATAATCGGTGTGTGATACCTTTGGGCCTTTACCCCTGAAGCATCTTCCAATTCCTTCATTTGGTGAGTCAAATATGTCGTAGGAGTTGGTTGACACAAGTGCTAGACCAGCAACACCTTCATCTTCAGTATATTTGGAGTCGGAGTTATAGCTTCTCTCGGAGTGATGGTCGGAGTCGGAGCCGGATACCCATACACCAACATGAGCTTGATGTCTTTTCTTTGTGTAGCTCTTTGATGATTTGTCCTTCCTTTCCGACTCCTTGCTTCTTTGAGAGGTTCTTCGTTCATAATGATCATCTCTACTCCTCTCTCTTGGTGGTGATTCTTCTCTTCTACTTCTCCTTTTGGGTGAATCTTCTCTCCTTTTGTAAGGAGCCGTACACTCATTGGAATAGTGTCCGGGTCTTTCACAATTTTAGCAATTACGTTCACGACTCGAAGATCTTTTGTCATTATAGGACCTTGACTTGGAGCTTCTTTCCTTGCTTCTACTCTTGTAGAACTTGTTGAAGTTTTTCACCATTAAGCTCAATTCCTCATTCAAGGTTTATTTCTCACTTGATGATGTAGGAGCATCACATGAGGCTTTGTAAGCACCACTTGACTTGTTGTGAAGCTCTTCCTTATCCTTGAGTGACATCTCATGAGCAATAATTCTTCCAATGACTTCTGTTGGCTTTAGATCTTTGTAATTGGGCATCATTTGGATCAATGTGCACACGGTGTCATATTTTCCATCCAAGGCTCTTAGGATATTCTTGATGATGAATTTGTCGGTCATCTCTTCACTTCCTAAGTCGGCAATCTCATTTGTGATGAGAGCAAGCCTAGAGTACATTTCAGTGACACCTTCAGCATCCTTCATTATGAACTTGTCAAGTTGACTTTGAAGCACATCCAATTTGGATTCCTTGACGGAGTCGATACCTTCGTGCATATCAATCAAAGTATCGCAAATTTCCATTGCATTCTCAAGGTGGCTGATTTTGTTGAATTCTTCGGGGTACAATCCATTGAAGAGAATATAACAAGTTTGAGCGTTGTATTGCAGCATCTTCAACTCTTCTGCGGTAGCTTCACAGTTCGGTTCTCTCCCATCAAAGAATTCACCTTGCAAGCCAATACACACAATAGCCCAAACGGCGGGGTTATGTCCAAGAATATGCATTTTCATCTTATGCTTCCAACTAGCAAAATTAGTACCATCAAAGTAAGGACCTCTACGGTGGTAATTTCCCTCGCTAGACGCCATACTCTCCTAGGTTGTGAAACCAAGGCTATGATCAGCAAAAGCTATGGAAATCAAGGCAAATGGAGACCAAAGCTCTGATACCAATTGTAGCATCAAAAGTATGTCTAGAGGGGGGTGATTAGACTACTTGACCAGATAAAAACTTAACCTTTTCCAAATTTTAGTTCTTGGCAGATTTTAACAAGTTAGCACAAGTCAAGCAATCTTAACACAATTCAAGCAAGCATGCAAAGAGTATATAAGCAGCGGAAAGTAAAGCATGCAACTTGCAAGAATGTAAAGGGATGGGTTTGGAGAGTGCAAATGCAATAGGAGACACAGATGTTTTTGTCGTGGTTCCGATAGGTGGTGTTATTGTACATCCACGTTGATGGATACTTCAACCCACGAAGGGTAACGGTTGCGCGAGTCCACGGAGGGCTCCACCCACAAAGGGTCCACGAAGAAGCAACCTTGTCTATCCCACCATGGCCATCGCCCACGAAGGACTTGCCTCACTAGGGTAGATCTTCATGAAGTAGGTGATCTCCTTGCCCTTACAAACTCCTTGGTTCACTCCACAATCTTGTCGGAGGCTCCCAAGTGACACCTAACCAATCTAGGAGACACCACTCTCCAAAAGGTAATAGATGGTGTGTTCATGATGAACTCCTTGCTCTTGTGCTTCTCCCCAACACTCAACTCACTCTCATAGGATTGGATTTGGTGGAAAGATGATTTGAGTGGAAAGCAACTTGGGGAAGGCTAGAGATCAAGATTCATATGGTTGGATTGGAATATCTTGGTCTCAACACATGAGTAGGTGGCTCTCTCTTAGAAAATGAGTAGTGGAAGTGTAGGCACGTTCTGATGGCTTCCCTCATGAGTGAGGAGAGGGTGGAGGGGTATATATAGCCTCCACACAAAATCTAACCATTACACACAATATACCAAACTCAGTGAGACCGAATCAGAAAACTTGGTCGGACCGATTCAGTACATATGTGACCGTTAGGCAATTTCGGTGGGACTGACATGTCAACTCGGTGGGACCGATATCATTAGGGTTAGGGCATAAAGTAATCTCGGCTAGACCAATTACTCAAACTCGGTTGGACCGACTTTGGTAATAAGCTAACAGAGAGTTGGTCCGGCAAACTCGGTGGGACCGAAGCGTTACGAAAAGTAAACAGGGAGTTTGCATTGCAGACTCGGTGGGACCGATTGCTCATCTCGGTTAGACTGGAACGTTACAAAGGGAAACAGAGAGTTTGCAACCCCATCTCGGTGAGACTGAGATCCCTATCGATGAGACCGAAGTTACTATGGTTTCTGGCAGTGGCTATGTCAAATGAACTCGGTGGTGCCGGATGGATCAAATTGGTGGGACCGAGTTTGACTTTTGGTTTGGGACATATGTGGATATGAGAAAGTGGTTGAGGACTTTTGGAGCATATCACTAAGCATTTTGAGCAAGCAAGCCATTACGCAACACCTCATCCCCTTTTAATAGTGTTGGCTTTCCTATAGACTCAATGTGACCTTGGATTACTAAAATAGAAAATGTAGAGTCTTGGACTTTAGAGCTTGAGCCCATCTTTTGTCCTTAGCATTTTGAGGGGTCCACATTCCTTATCCATGCCATGCCAATCATTGAAGTTTCCTAAAATATTTACCTTGAAAAGGCATTAGTTCAATGAGCTATATGTTGTTAATCATTACCAGAACCACCCAGGGATAGTTGCACTTTCAGAGGGAGAGCTACCACTAAAGCTTTTCAGAGAGTGCCAAGGGCACAAAGGTCTGCAGTTGTGCCAGCCAGTGACACTAGGGCTACTACTTCAGCACCAGCAGCTACAGCCTCTGTTGTTCCTGTAGTTGCAACTCCACCAGCTCCAGAGACCTCTTTAGATGCATTTTTTGCAGGACTCCTCTCCACACCACCTTCGCACACCAGAGCTCCCGGAGATCATGCTTAGAGAGCTGCGTAGCACTATGCATTTTCAAGCTTTTTGGTAACTTGTTACCAAAGGGGGAGAAAGTGTATAGATCATAGGCTTCAAGAGAGAGAGTGTGTGTTTTGCTTATTTTTTTCTCTCTTGCTACCTTGTTTTTGCTTGCTTGTTTGGTTGATACACTATTTGTCTTATGTGTGAGATACTCCTATGATCATGTGTTTGATCATATCTTGCTTTAATGTGTGTGCTTGAATGATGATATTCTATCTCTTATGTATCATCATTCATATCTTGCCTTGGTGATGAGTGCATATTTTATATTCTACCAGTTTGAGTGCTCCACCAAGATGTATGTGACATGGAAGATTAACCCATAATCCTAATCGATTGTGCATTTGCATTCAAAAGCTAATTTTAAATAATGCACAAATTTAGGGGGAGCTCTTTCTTATCACATACTTAAAGCGATGATGTACTTCATTTATATTATAATTTGTCGAAGCTTTGATCTATATGTTGTAATTAATTACCAAAAAGGGGGAGATTAAGAGTGCAAATAATCCCCGAGTGGTTTTGGTAATTCATAACAACATATAGCTCATTAAACTAATATCCATTAAAGATTAATGTTTCAGAAAGTTCAATGTTTCATATGGCATGGACTAGAGATGTGGACCCCTCAAAATGCTAAGGACACATATTGGCAAAAGCTCAAGACTCTTCATTTTCAGTTTAGTGATCGAAGATCACATTGAGTCCATAGGAAAAGCCAATACTATTAAAATGGGATGAGGTGTTACTTAATGGCTTGCTTGCTCAAAATGCTTAGTGATATTCTCCAAAAGCCCCCAACCACTTTCTCATTTCCACATATGTACTAAACCTAAAGTCAAACTTGGCCCCACCGATTTGATCTATCCGGCATCACCGAGTTCACTTGACGTAGCCATAGCCAGAAACCCTAATCAGTTCGGTCTCACCGATAGGGATCTTAGTCTCACCGAGATGGGATTGCAAACTCTCGGTTTCCCTTCGTAATGTTTCGGTCTAACCGAGATGAGCGATCGGTCCCACCGAGTTGGAAATGAAAACTCTCTGTTTCCTTTTCATAATGTTTCGGTCTCACCAAAAAGAGCGATCGGTCCCACCGAGTTTGCTGGACCAAGTCTCTATTTGCTTATTACTGAAATCGGTCTCACCGAGTTCATGTGATCGGTCTCACCGCGATGAGGTTTTTCCCTAACCCTAGCGGATCAGTCCCACCGAGTTGATATTGTCCGTCCCACTGAAAAGCCTAACATTCACATTTTGAACCAGATCAGTGTGACCGAGTTTCACTATTCGGTCACACCGAGTTTGGTAAATTGTATGTAATGGTTAGATTTCATGTGGAGGCTATATATACCCCTCCACCCCCTTCTCCATTTGAGAGAGAGCCATCA
>NW_025226726.1:0-5956 GCF_018294505.1 Triticum aestivum | reverse complement strand
AGCAACGTAGGACAGATCATCCAGGCTAAAGCGACATATATCAGGACTAGGGTAGGGAACCACCACAATATCCAAGGTATAGATACAGTTGCTTCTCATAAATGGTAGTAATGTTGTGTCAATAGTAGCTGGATCGCCTTTCACCATCATTGGATAGTTTGGTCCAAGGAAGAGCGAGTTTTCTCCAAGACTATCAATACTGAACTAGGGAGAAGGTTATGGCGCTAGCACACTAGTATCCATCCCAAATACCCTGCAACGGGTGTTGTAATAGGTCCGGAGAGGGCGACCATGGGAGACAACACGTGCTCCCTCAGTAGTAACAATCTCAGTGCACTGTATACAGACAAGAAGAGGTGATCCATTAGAATAAGTTGCCAGGCACCACTAAGTATATAAGTTCTGCTCGTCCTCATGCTCATGATCATCACCATCATCATCTCCCCATTGGTTATAAAATTTTTCAATTATAGGTGGTGGAATGTTCACAGGACCTTGGAAACACAAGAAGAAGATTAATTAGTAAAGGGAAATTTGCTAACCCGCATGCATGTGGACGAAACAATTATAATTACGGTGGAAGACAAACGTACCGAAACTACAAGGATCCCATGCAAAAACAGTGCCACGAGTGGTGGCAGCAAACACAAGATCCTCGTATTCAATTGCATCACAGTACTCATCCGTGTACAGAAACTGATTTCTGAGCAATATCCACGGACGAACCATGGAATCAGTAATGATGGCAACAAGCTTGTCAAAGATAGCACCAACTTCATAGTTCTCGTAATTCCAAGAGCGGTTGGGAACTCGACAAATTGCTATCTTCCGTAGACGACAACCACCATGATCGTATTTGAACGTACGTAGATCATCTGTGTGCTCAACCTCAGGGCACTCTGAGATTTTTGGAAGTGGAATCCACTGACGAGTGTACACATTCACAAGTTCCCACTCGGTATTGTACCCAATATAAAAAACCGAATCCCCATTTGCGCCAGCCCAGGCCTTACCCTTAAGCGATGGCATCTTGACATCACACGTATCTTAATCAAGCGGCATCAACTTGCACAAGGCGAGGCCTCCATCGTCTGCGCCCATGCAAACAGGCATATAGAGAAGAAGATAAGGGAGATCAAACCGCTCCTGGACCCTTGGGTTCCTTGTAATGATGTTATTAGTTGAGTCGAGAATGGTCTTGAGTGAACCTGCCATGCTAGCCGAGGTGATGACGTCGCACCGATCAATGAAATCCTCCACCATGTCATCTTTCAGATCGGGCAAGAATAACAGGGTCGTTTCTGGCTTGTTCCCTCCATGGGGAAGACGATCAAACAATGGCAGGAGGAAGGGTGAAGGCAAATGGAGGAGGGAGGAAGAGCGTGTGACAGCAGTTCCAAATCGAGAGGGGAAGGCGAAGAGGTGGTGGACGGTTGCCACGGTACATGAAGAGGCGCCCCGGCCTACATAGACGTCCATTTGGAAATTGTACAAAAGGACTCACCGTCGTCTCATTGACATGTTGGAATGGGACCACATGTCAACGAAACATGGTGTGTCATTTCTCATGCAAAATGCGATCTGGCCGCGTTGGCCCGAAGTGCCACATTATTTCTCGACTTTATTTTTTAACAGCGTGCCGTTCAGTTTTGAAGCACGACTAACTGGTACTATATGCAAAGAAAATATAAACTACTCTACCACTACTCCACCTCTAGTACTAGTAGTATAAAAAAGATATATAGGCTGGAGCTTCAGCGCTTTCTTGCTAAGGGCTGCCCACTTGCTTCTCACATGAAAGTGCGTTATATCGACTAGAGGGGGGTGAATAGGCGATTTTTATGAATTCTTCACTGAGGAATTTGCTGGTGAGGAAATTCCTAAATGAAGAACTACTTGCAGCAGAATAAGTACTCAAAAGTAAACACAGCAGAACACAAGCATAGTCATCATGATGAAATGAAGACAAGCACAGAGTACAAAAAGCATAAGCATAGGATAACATAGAAAGAAGACGGACAGACTGAAGAAATTGAACTGAGGAAATTGAGAAAGTCTTCAGTCAAAGTCTTCAAACAGATATGAACAAGCATACAACAACAGAACTGAGGAAATGAAAGAGTTGAGGAAATAGAACCAGTAAGCTCGGTGAAGACAATGATTTGGTAGACCATTTCCAACTGCTGTCTCAGTTGTATGTCTGGTTGGAGCGGCTGAGTATTTAAACTCGAGGACACACAATCCCGGACACACAGTCCTCATCGTATTCTCCTTGAGCTAAGGTCACACAGACCTCGACCAATCACTCGTGGTAAGTCTTCAGATGACTTCCAAACCTTCACAGACTAGGTCACTTGGCAATCCACAATTCCTCTTGGATGCTCTAGACCATGATGCCTAACCGTCTAGAAGAAGCACAGGCTTCAAAGGTAACAAGCGTCGGATCCATGCAGGATCAATCTCTTCAGTGATGCTCAATCACTTTGGGTTTGTAGGTGTTGGGTTTGGATTTTCCTTACTTGATGATTTTCGCTCAAAGTCCTCGGAGGATGGGATGCTCTCAAATGACAAGTGTCAGTTTCTATCGGAGCAGCCAGCTAGCTAGTGGTTGTAGGGGGGGGCTATTTATAGCCTAGGGAGCAGCCCGACATGATAAGACATAAATGCCCTTCAATGATATGACCGTTAGGTGGGTAGGTATTTTGGGATAGCTGGCGCATAGCACAGCAATGGTCGGAATTTTGGCTCTCAAATTCCTGAGGGCTATCATGTTCCTCACTGTGTAGGCAATCCGCACTGGCGAATTCCTAACTCCTCAGTCAGAACAAATTCCTCGGCAACCAGAAGAACTTCGTCTCTGTTACTGAAGAAATTGACTGAACTATATGAGATTTCCAATGGCTTCACTCAAAGGGATTGGTAGGTGTAGGATTTTGAGTTGAGCATCACATGGAAATTTTTCCTTAGTATTTCCTCGACCCCCTTTAACAGTACGGTGTTTCCTATGACTCAAGAAAGAGAAAATGAAACTATAAAAACAAAAGTCTTCACGCTTCATGTTCCTTGAATGATTGCCAAGTCTTCAAGGTCACACCAATTTCTTCACTTTCAAAGTCTTCAGAAAGTCTTCAGAAATCCAAAGTCTTCAGTTGAAGAACTTCATTTTTAAGGGTCAACTTTCTCTGTAAATATCAAACTCCTCATATACTTATAGACATGTGTACACTCGCAAACGCATCAGTCCCTTAACCTATAAGTCTTCAATACACCAAAATCACTAAGGGGCACTAGATGCACTTACAATCTCCCCCTTTTTGGTGATTGATGACAATATAGGTTAAGTTTTCAACGGGGATAAATATATGAAGTGTAAATACTGATGTTGAGGAATTTGATTGCAAGATATAGAAGAACTCCCCCTAAAGATGTGCATAGTGAGGAATTTGCTTTTGAAGCAATGCACACTTGAAGAGTATAATCATGGAGATCTCCCCCTATATCTTGTAATTCATACAAGGCATTTGACATATAATATGAAGAATTTGAAATGCATGATGAAATATGGTAATTGATGTAATTCAGCATGCGTGCATTGACATTAAGGAGGAATAAGCATGCAGAAGAACTCAGCAAAAGTATCAGGCCACCATAGAGTTTAAGATTACAACTCGATCCAGCAAAGTCATCAAAAGAACGAGAGTTGTAACTTAGAAAAAAACGCCCATATAAGATAGACCCGCTTGAAGACTAACTCAAATTTCTCCCCCTTTATCATCGAATGACCAAAAGGGTTGAAAATGAGGACTAACGCCCCTGAAGAATATCATGTAGATGGAGGAGCGCCAGCGTTGTTGGGGTCTTGAGTCGTTGTTGGGCCTGCCGCAGTGTCGTCCAAGTCTTCAAACTCGTCTGTGTCGCGCGATGAGGAATATGAACTGGCGACCAAGGAAGGAACCTTGACCTTCTTGAATTTCTTCGTAGGAGGAGAAGACTAGTCAAAATCTTCCTTGAAGACCATTTGCTTCAGATCTTCTTCACCATAGAGATGTGACAGAATAGCCCAGGTGCGATCAAAAACCTCATGGAGGTAGTAATGGTTTTTCTTCACTCCATTATGTGTAGAAGTCATGTTGTGAAGAATAGAGCCAAACTGACGCTTAACCCATTTGTGGTTTCGATCCACCTTCTGGTGAAGACTAAGAAGCAGCTCACGGTCAGTCATCACACGAGGAGCAGTGGCTGGAGGATTTGTCTTGGAAGCATTGGCAGCAGAATCATGAGTGGCAGAGACATCATTGGTGGAATAAGATGCAGCTTTGCGGATTGACCATCCAATGGACGAATACCTTCATCGATAACAGCTGGTGCCTTGCCCTTCTCGTCAGCTGAGGAATATGTCCACTTGAGGACTTCAATCGGGGGCAAGTAGCTGAGGTGATTCTGAAAGTCAGCTTTGTAGTTGAGTGAAGACCTTGTTCTGAGGAATCTCATAATCCAAGGAGCATAAGGCTTCATCTCAAACGGTGAAAGTGCAACATTTGCCAGAGTCCTCATGAAGAAATCATGATAATTGATAGGAATGCCATGCATGATGTTGAATAGCATATTCTTCATCATGCCAATAATTTCCTCATCGTATGGGTCGTGGCCTTTGATAGGACTCATAGTCTTCGTCAGAATGCGATAGATGGTTCTTGGCACATACGACAATTCCTTCACGAGGAATTTGGTCCGCGGGGCTTGACCAGGCTTCAGAGGCTTCATGAGCACTTGCATGTAATGAGCAGTGAGTTCAGGCTCATCGTACAAACAATGAGCACCTTCAGGTGGAGGACTGATTGGCAGGGCATGAAGTAATTCAGAGGCTGGTGCCTTATAGTGAGTGTTTTCGGTCATCCATTCCAACACCCAAGAGTTGATATCATCAGCATCACCTGTGATGTGCAGCGTTGCGTAGAACTGAACAATAAGCTCTTCATTCCAATCAACTATGTCTGAGCAAAAGTTGAGCAAGCCTGCATCATGAAGCATACTGAGGACTTGAGAGAAGCAAGGCATTGATTCCATGTCCACGTGAGGAATGTGCTCGTGGTCGAAGACTTTTTCTTTGTTGAAAAGCAGAGAAGAATAGAAATTGGCCTGGCTGGCAGTCCAGAAGCGCTTCCTTCTAAGACGAGCATTGTCATAAGGGTTGAAATCAGTGAAGAACACATGCTTGCCGAAGAAGTCATCAGCCTTGAATTTCTGCTTCTTTGAGAAGGGATCCTTTGGCTTCGGCTGAGGAGTGTCAGTCAATTGCATCACCACCTCAGGAATCACTATCTTAGGATCCACAGACTGAGGAATTTGAGGCTCTTCTTCAGCTGCAGTCTGGGTGTTCAATTCTTCATTTACAATTTCTTCAGCACTAGTGGCTGGAATATCTTCATGGACAGATGGGGTTGCATGAGGTTCTTTAGATCCCTTTTGTACTTCAGTAGCAGCTGGGGACTGAGGAATTGCTTGAAGTGGAGTGAACATTGGAGAGTTGGGGTGTTGACTTTCCCAAAAGTCATCATTTAGCACAGGTGTGGTACAGCCAATGTCCACATCCTCATCTTCCATTTCTTCAACGCCGGTCTCTTCAGCAGTGAACTGAGGCATAGGCGAGGAGACAAATGGTGTTAAAGGGATTTCATCCACTTCAATTTCTTCATCCAACCGCTCTGATGAAGCAGCAGAAGGATTCTCTTCATCAAATTCGCTTGGAATCACATAATCTTCACCAAAAGGAACAAGGTCCTTTGATGGCATGAATGAGACAGGAACGGCATCAATTGGGTTGTGAAATGAGCTTGTCAAAGGCTTCATCTTCTTCGGAGCTGAAGAATCTGATGAAGTTGATGCCTTCCTTTTCTTCACAGTTGCACGCTCTGCAGCCTTGGTCTTCTTCGCATCTGATGCAGATGGAAGGATC
>NW_025226725.1:0-6035 GCF_018294505.1 Triticum aestivum | reverse complement strand
TACCAGAGTACAACCACATCGGATGGCCCCGATATTGAAGTGGATGAATGCACCGTCGAAGGAAAACCTCTAGAAGATCCATGCCCGTCACTCCATCGCGAATGAGCTGGACCACGCGCTCCATCAACATCCTAACCTGAGCCTTCTCCACCAGAAGCACCTTCAGAGAAGATGGCTTGTTCACTCGGTCCATGGAGAATGGGGGGAGGCCAGTCGAATGCCCTGGCGTCGACTGGTCTTGACAGTAGAACCAGGTCGACTGCCACCCTCGAGCTGACTAGGGAAGGGTCATGGTTAGCAAGGCACTCTTACTCCTCATCTGAACTCCAAGACCCCCACACATCTGGATTACTTGGGTTCTCTCGTCATTCGGGCTAGCCTTTTTCACCGTCTAAGAGCGACAGGTGAAAATGTGTTTGAAAAGACCCCAGTGCGGCCGACAACCCAAGAAGTTTTCACACAGAGACACGCAAGCGGCGAGGTAGGCAATGGAGTTGGGTGTGAAGTGACGGAGTTGTGCCCCAAAGAAGTTCAGAAACCCCCGAAAGAAAAGATTCGGCGGCAGAGAAAAACCACGATCTACATGGGTGGCTAAGAGGACGCACTCACCCTCGTGAGGCTGCGGCTGCCACTCCTTCCCCGGAAGCCTTGCTGACCCATGGGGGATCAGTCCTTTGTTGGCCAGGTTGTCGAGGTCCTTCTGGGTGATGGTCGAGCGGATCCAGTCTCCCTGGATCCAGCCTTGCGGCAGGCCGGACCACGACGAGGATCCGCCCCGACTAGGCGCTCTCCCCTTCGCCTTCACCGTCGCCTTCTTCGCCCGCTCCAAAGCCGCCGTCTTTTCCTTCACCATCGTCGCCGGCAAGGTGCGCGAGGAGCAGCGGGGCGAAGGTGGAAGCGAGCGCAATGGGCGAGTTTGCGGAAGAGGGAGAGGGGATTGAGGGTGCACTGTTTGAAAAAAAACGTCCGGCGCCTTATATGAAGTCTCTTCCGAGTGGCTGACTGGTAGGCCCGGACGATCCTGTCAAATCCCGCGACAGGTGCACGCGCGATACATGGCAAAAAAGATGGCGTGGAGATCGAGGCGTCTTTGCCTTATCCCATCCGAGTACCGTGGCTTCCTCCGCTTCGCGCGCTTCCCGAAATTTGGATCCCGTCAAATCCGTGGATAGCAAAGCAACCTGTCAGACAGTAGATTTCCTCCGATCCGTCGCCCGAAAATCTCCAAGTTTGTAAAGATTCACTCGACAGATGCAAAGAATGGATCAAGGCGACTGAAAGAGAAGTTGACGCCATCACTAAAAAGTCATTGATCCAGAGTAAGACACTCTCGCAGCACGAAAAGCAGGTCGGAAGAATTCTCAACTCCTTCCTCACTCAAACCTCGATCCATTCGGGGGCTAATGATGAAGCCATGTACCTAGGGTAGGGTCATGGACCTGTCCAAGATACCCTCCCCAAGGACATCTGTAGAGGAAACTGTCTTTCAGTCGACCTGGAAGAATTCCACTCGAGGAAGAAGACACTCGACCATGAAGACTCACTCAACCACCAGAAGATCCAGGGTCACTCTGCATCCAAACGGTCTGTTATTAAGTAGTCTTTATGGCCATGATATCACTTTATGTAAGACGTTACCAGTAACGCCAGGCCTTTATGTACATTGAACCCTCCGCTATGTGGGCTGGCTGGGGTCCTGGCGCACTCTATATAAGCCACCCCCTCCACAGGCAGAAGGGTTCGCACCCCTGTAACTCTCACGCATATAATCCAGTCGACCGCCTCCGGGCACCGAGACGTAGGGCTGTTACTTCCTCCAAGAAGGGCCTGAACTCGTAAAACTCTTGCGTGTACAACTACTCCATAGCTAGGATCTTGCCTCTCCTTTAGTACCCCCCTACACTACTGTCAGACTTAGAACCACGACACTACCCCCTAGGCGTGCCCCCTGCCTCGTGGGCCCCCTGGCAAGCCTCCGGTGCCCATCTTTTGCTATATGAAGTCTTCGCCTTGGAAAAAATCAGAAGGAAGCCTTCGGGAGAAGCGCCACCGTCTCGAGGCGGAACCTAGTGAAACCAATCTAGGGCTCCGGCGGAGCTGTTCTACCAGGGAAACATCCCTCCGGGAGGGGTAAATCATCACCATCGATCCTCTCATCGAGAGGGGGTCAATCTCCATCAACATCTTCACCAGGACCATCTCATCTCAAACCCTTGTTCATCTCTTTTATCCAATCTTTGTCTCAAAACCTCAGATTGGTACATGTGGGTTGCTAGTAGTGTTGATTACTCCTTGTAGTTGATGCTAGTAGGTTTATTTGGTGGAAGATATATGTTCAGATCCTTTATGCATATTAATACTCCTCTAATTATGAACATGAATATGATTTGTGAGTAGTCACGTCTATTCCTGAGGACATGGGAGAAGTCTTGCTATAAGTAGTCATGTGAATTTAGTATTCATTTGATATTTTGATGAGATGTATGTTGTCTGTCCTCTAGTGGTGTTATGTGAACATTGACTACATGACACTTCACCATTGTTTGGGCCTAGAGGAAGGCATTGGGAAGTAATAAGTAGATGATGGGTTGCTACAGTGATAGAAGCTTAAACCCTAGTTTATGCGTTGCTTCGTAAGGGGCTGATTTGGATCCATATGTTTCATGCTATGGTTAGGTTTACCTTAATTTTTCTTTCATAGCTGCGGATGCTTGCGAGAGGGGTTAATCATAAGTGGGATGCTTGTCCAAGGAAGGGCAGTACCCAAGCAACGGTCCACCCACATATCAAATTATCAAAGTAACGAACGCGAATCATATGAGCGTGATGAAAACTAGCTTGATGATAATTCCCATGTGTCCTCGGGAGCGTTTTCCTTTATATAAGAGTTTGTCCAGGCTTGTCCTTTGCTACAAAAAGGATCGGGCTACCTTGCTGCACCCTGTTTAGTTTTGTTACTTGTTACCCGTTACAAATTACCTTATCACAAAACTATCTGTTACCGATAATTTCAGTGCTTGCAGAGAATACCTTACTGAAAACTGCTTGTCATTTCCTTCTGCTCCTCTTGGGTTCGACACTCTTACTTATCGAAAGGACTACGATAGATCCCCTATACTTGTGGGTCATCATTCATCATAGAAAACAGTTCCAGTGATTCCTACACCAATTAGTGAGGAAGCTAATGATGATGATTATGAAACTTCAGATCAAGTTACTACCGAACCTCGTAGGTCAACCAGAGTAAGGTTTGCACCAGAGTGGTACGGTAATCCTATTGTGGAGGTCATGTTACTTGACCATGATGAACCTACGAACTATGAGGAAGCGATGATGAGCCCAGATTCCGCAAAATGGCTTGAGGCCATGAAATCTGAGATGTGATCCATGTATGAGAACAAAGTGTGGACTTTGGTTGACTTGCCCGATGATCGGCAAGGCATAGAGAATAAGTGGATCTTTAGGAAGAAGACTGACGCTGATGGTAATGTTACTTTCTACAAAGCTCGACTTGTTGCAAAAGGTTTTCGACAAGTTCAAGGAGTTAACTATGATGACCTTCTCACTCGTAGCGATGCTTAAGTCTGTCCAAATCATGTTAGCAATTTCCGTATTTTATGATTATGAAATTTGGCAAATGGATGTCAAAACTGCATTCATTAATGGATATCTTAAAGAAGAGTTGTATATGATGAAACCAGAAGGTTTTGTCGATCCTAAAGGTGCTAACAAAGTGTGCAAGCTCCAGCGATCCATTTATGGACTGGTGCAAGCCTCTCGGAGTTGGAATATACGCTTTGATGGTGTGATCAAAGCATATGCTTTTATACAGACTTTTGGAGAAGCCTGTATTTACAACAAAGTGAGTGGGACCTTTGTAGCATTTATGATATTATATGTGGATGACATATTGTTGATCGGAAATGATACTAAATTTCTGAATAGCATAAAAGGATATTTGAATAAGAATTTTTCAATGAAAGACCTCGGTGGAGCTGCTTATATATTGGGCATCAAGATCTATAGAGATAGATCAAGATGCTTAATTGGACTTCCAGAAAGCACATACCTTGATAAAGTTTTGAAGAAGTTCAAAATGGATCAGTCAAAGAAAGGGTTCTTGCCTGTGTTACAAGGTGTGAAGTTGAGTCAGACTCAATGCCCGACCACTTCAGAAGATAGAGAGAAAATGAAAGTCATTCCTTATGCTTCAGCCGTAGGTTCTATCATGTGTGCAATGTTGTGTACCAGACCTGATGTGTGCCTTGCTATTAGTTTAGCAGGGAGGTACCAAAGTAATCCAGGAGTGGATCACTGGACAGCGGTCAAGAACAGACCGAAATACTTGAAAAGGACTAAGGATATGTTTCTCATTTATGGAGGTGACAAAGAGCTCATCATAAACGGTTACATCGATGCAAGCTTTGACACTGATCCGGATGACTCTAAGTCACAAATCGGATACATATTTATATTGAATGGTGGAGCTGTCAGTTGGTGCAGTTCCAAGAAGGGCGCCGTGGCGGGATCTACGTGTGAAGCGGAGTACATAGCTGCTTCGGAAGCAGCAAATGAAGGAGTCTGGATGAAGGAGTTCATATCCGATCTAGGTGTCATACCTAGTGCATCAGGTCCAATGAAAATCTTTTGTGACAATACTAGAGCAATTGCCTTGGCGAAGGAATCCAGATTTCACAAGAGAACCAAACACATCAAGAGACGCTTTATTTCCATCTGCGATCAAGTTAAGGAGGGAGACAGAGAGATTTGCAAGATACATACGGATCTGAATGTTGTAGACCCGTTGACTAAGACTCTCTCACGAGCAAAACATGATCAGCACCAAGACTCCATGGGTGTTAGAATCATTACTATCTAATCTAGATTATTGACTCTAGTGCAAGTGGGAGACTGAAGGAAATATGCCCTAGAGGCAATAATAAAGTTGTTATTTATATTTCCTTATATCATGATAAATGTTTATTATTCATGCTAGAATTGTATTAACCAGAAACTTAATACATGTGTAGACACATAGACAAACAAAGTGTCCCTAGTATGCCTATACTAGACTAGCTCGTTAATCAAAGATGGTTAAGTTTCCTGACCATAGACATGTGTTGTAATTTGATGAACGGGATCACATCATTAGAGAATGATGTGATGGACAAGACCCATCCATTAGCTTAGCATTAATGATCATTTAGTTTTGTTGCTATTGCTTTCATCATGACTTATACATGTTCCTCTAACTATGAGATTATGCAACTCCCGAATACCGAAGGAATACCTTGTGTGCTATCAAACGTCACAACGTAACTGGGTGATTATAAAGATGCTCTACAGGTGTCTCTGAAGGTGTTTGTTGAGTTGGCATAGATCGAGATTAGGATTTGTCACTCCGTGTTTCGGAGAGGTATCTCTGGGCCCTCTCGGTAATGCTCACCACTATAAGCCTTGCAAGCAATGTGACTAATGAGTTAGTTTTGGGATGATGCATTACGGAACGAGTAAAGAGACTTGCCGGTAACGAGATTGAACTAGGTATGATGATACCGACGATCAAATCTCGGGCAAGTAACATACCTATGACAAAGGGAACAACGTATGTTGTTATGCGGTTTGACCGATAAAGATCTTCTTAGAATATGTAGGAGCCAATATGAGCATCCAGGTTCTGCTATTTGTTATTGACCGTAGATGTGTCTCGGTCATGTCTACATAGTTCTCGAACCCGTAGGGTCCGCATGCTTAATGTTCGATGATGATTTGTATTATGAGTTATGTGATTTGATGACCGAAGTTTGTTTGGAGTCCCGGATGAGATCACAGACGTGACGAGGAGTCTCGAAATGGTCAAGAGGAAAAGATTCATATATTGGAAGGTTGCATTCGGACATCGGAATAGTTCCGAGTGATTCGGGAATTTTTTCGGAGAGTCGAGAGGTTACCGGAACCCCCCGGGAGAAGTGTTGGTCCTATTGGGCCTTATTTGAGGAGAGGAGAGAGGCCACGTGAGAGGGGAGCCCCCCCCC
>NW_025226724.1:0-6055 GCF_018294505.1 Triticum aestivum | reverse complement strand
AATGAGCCGCCCATAAAAGAGACGGGGATTTAGATCCAATTCACACCACCTTCCCTCCGCGAGTATCCTTCAGAGCGCTTTCGACAGAGATCCATTCCACCATGGCCGGTCGGAGCAGCTCCTCCTCTCGCCTCTCCAGCCCTCGGCCCGGAGATTGGGAGCGGTGTTCCGTCCCGCATAGCAAGCTAGTAGTGCTTCAATCCAAGGGGCTCCTCCCCCCAGCATATATGGTCCCAGTTCGAGCCGGGATTGCCACCTATAGCGGCGAAGAGCAGGCAGAGAGCGTCCCCAATCCCTCCCAAGGAGAGCGGGTATGCCTAGTCCCTTATTTAATAAGAGGACTTGGATTTCCAATTCATCCGTTTCTCCGAGGGCTACTGGAGTTTTACGGCCTCCAGCTACACAACCTCACGCCTGCCTCCGTACTACATATTGCGGGCTTTGTGGCCCTCTGCGAGTTGTTTTTGGGCATCGAGGCCCATTTCGCGCTTTGGAAGAGGTTGTTCTGCCTTGTGCCCCGCTCTCAGGAGGGGTCAATTTATCAAGTGGGCGGAGCCGAATTATGGCGCATCGCCGGGACCGGGTATCTATCCGGAACCCCAAAGAAGGCGTCCGAGGACTGGCCTTCGGAATGGTTTTATATGGACGACGTCCCCCTGTCGGACCCTGTACGGATCGGCCTCCCTGAGTTCAATAACGCTCCGTTGAAGAAACGCCTGAGCTGGCGCCCACAGAATCCTGAGAGGAAAACTGACAGGGACGTCCTTTACCTGATGAGCCGGATAAGGTCATTAGCTCATTCCGGACTGACCATGATCGAGGTCATGGCCACATGCATTATGCGGGGGGTGCAGTCGCTTCAGTACAGAGGCCACCCCATGTGGGATTTCAACGGGGAGGACGACGCCACCCGGTGCGGTCGCAAGGGGCCAGATTCGGCTGCCACTTTAACAAAGATCTTATCCGCTTTGTACAAGGGAGAAGAAGAGGAATTCCTCTGTGTCAATCCACGGGGCGGATTCTCCATGTACAGTCCTCCAAGCTGGGTGAGCGAACATTTTCACTTGCCTACCTGTTTTCAAATTCCCATAATTGAGTACTTAGTCTAGCAATTTTAACACAGGAGCTGCGCCAGACTGTGAAGGAGATAAGCAGCCCTCCTCCACAACCCGAGGACCCGGAATGGTCCCTCGACCCGGACTCCCAAGAGGACCCGGACTTCTGTGTGGAGCTAATTGATGGGGTGTTTCACCAATTGAGTAGGGACAACACCTTAGTGGCCATTACGGCCGACTATGCCGGACTACCCCCAGCCTCAAAGGTAACCAAGACCGAAGTCCCAGTACTTTCAAGAGGATCCATCCATGCTTTATTTTAATTGTCGTAAACCAATAGTGTTTCGTTTTGCAGGGGAAATCCTTGATGCGGAGGGTCGAGCCCGCGGTGGGTAGCCAACAAGGGTCATTGAAGCCAAGCGGGCTAAAAAGGAGTGCGGACCGGATCGAGACTCCGGTGCAACGGTACAGCGTGCAATTTTAACTCCTAGGGTTTATGCCCTTAAGTTATACTAACGCTCATCCTCTTCTCAGGAAGAAGAGCGCCCGCCGGACTACATCCACCGGCCAGGCTGCAAGGCCGGGTCCGGAAGCGGAGGCGAATACGGGGCGTGCACCGGACGTTCCCCGACAGAGGACGCGGGCGGGCTATCTGGCACCCATTCAGAGGTGGAGAGTGCCATGAACCACAGGTGTCGCCGGACTGTTCTTCGTGACGCATGTTTTTCCCAAGAGGCGTTGGACACCTTTAATACGGGAGATGCGTACCTCCGTGCCGCTCAAAATGGTATAACCAGAGCCACATAGCAGTATGTGAAAGACATACGGGTGAGTAAATCTGATGGTTATATATGTCAGTAGCCCCCGAGACTTGAAACAGTTAAGATAACTGATTTAAGGATCATATGTTACGCAGGATCTTACAAAAAAGAACACGCAACTGTCGCAGGAGCTGGAAGAGTGCAAGGCCCAACTCGAGGCCGCACTGGCCGCTTCAGAGAATGCCAAGGGGACCCCCTCAAGTAATATATGCTTCGAAAGATAATTCTGTTGTGAAGTGTGGCATGTGTGCGATTCTGACAATAACAGTGCAGATGGGGCCGGAGTGAATCCGGACAAGCAGCAACTCCTGCGCTAGTTAAAGGCCGGCGAGAGCGTGCTAACGAGGGTGAGGCAAGAGAAGAACAAGCTTCAAGACGCCAATACCCAGCTGGGCGAGGAACTAAAGGATGTTCGTGCTCAGCTGTCTGATTCCGTAAAGGAGAATCGGCGACTTCGACGCGGCATTTTTAGTAAGTGCTTAAACGAATCTTCGAAAAAAGAGTTCGGCGAGGAAGTCGATTGACAAAGCTATGTCTGCAGATATGCTGATAGGTCGTCCTGCGAAGGAAATGCCCGGTTCAGCGGGGGACCTTCTTCCCGAGTTGTTGCAACTGCATGAACGTGTTTGGCAGGCGATGCAAGGCGTCGTCCAGGCTATGTGGCCATCCCTATCCATGCCCGAAGTCCTTGGAGAGCTTGCAGAGAAGCTGGAGGGAGTGCGGCAGCGCTTCCGGTTGTGGAAGATATCGGCCTGCCGTCAAGGTGCCAGGGAGGCCTGGGTCATGGTGAAGACTCGGTACACGAAGGCTGACCCGAACCACATGGCCGAGGTCGGCCCTATGGGGCCTGATGGAAAGGAGATCCCTGTCAGTTTAGTGTATGGCTAGGTAGAGCTGGCTGCCAAGTATTCTCAACAGGACTGTAAATTAGACAGCCTGTTGGATGGTATTGAAGAAGAATATACCGAGTCAAATTGACTATGTAATTTAAAATGACTTGTAAAATGCCTTCTAGCCGGATTGTAGATCGTTTGTCATTGCGGACCTTTTTGCTTCAACCTCTGGACCCGATAGTCCGGAGTGTGTTTGAATGCCCTCTCAGTTATGTAAGAACCGGGGCATGCATGGAGACCAGGCGTAGGGGTCATAAGTGCTTTAGCAGACAAGTGCCCAACTAGTTATGTTATATTACATGGTTAGTAAGAAACATCTTCCAGGGAGAATAGTTCCGTTAGGGGTTCCTTTCCCTGGGAGGCATGCCCTAAAGTGCATGTCTGAACTGCGAAAAGAAAGTAGAAAAGCATCTGGAGGCAGATAAATAGAAAAAATCATCTTTTAGTTCACCGACCGAATATTCCCTTAAGAACGCTAGCTTTCGGCTTCACCCAGTCTGAGGTACACGTCCGGCTGACCCGGTGGTAACAATCGCAGAGGTGCTCCCTTTACCACCTAGCCGAACAAACGGGAACGTAGGGGTAAGCACAGGAGCCAGGCAACCCAGCTTGGCCAAAACTTAAGTCATATCGATGCATATAATGGTGCATAAAAGGTTCATGCGGAAGTGTCACACATGTTTTGGGCATGAGGCCCGTGTATATAAGCTTCTGATAAAGAAGCCCCCAGGTATAATGAGCGCGGCTAGCACGTCAATTATGTGCGAACAATCACGCAAGCAAGCCCCTAGAGGCTTGGGAGAAAGAAGGGAGGAATTAGGAGAAACAAAAACTAGGCAGCTAAATTTTAAAAAAGGAAGGTGACAGAGGAAGGAGACGAACACAGAGTCCGGCGCTAGGTAGAATCTTCGTAGCATGCTGCGTTCCATGGGTTCGGCTCGAGTCGGTTGTCCGATGCATTTCGCAAATGGTACGCTCCACCAGTCAGGACTTGGTCGATTATGAAGGGACCCTCCCATTTGGGTTTGAGTTTGTCCTTTTTCTTGTCCGGACAGCGTAGAACTAGTTCGCCAACATTGTAAGTTTTGGCCCGTACTTCTCTACATTGATATCTTCGAGCCTGCTGTTGATAGAATGTGGAACGGGCCTTCGCCACTTTGTGCTCCTCTTCCAATGCGTCCAAGCTGTCCTGCCGATCGAGCTCGGCTTCTCTTTCTTCGTACATGTGCACGCTAGGTGAGTCATGAATTATGTCGCAGGGTAGGACTGCCTTTGCGCCGTATACCATAAAAAATGGTGTGAATCCGGTAGTGCGATTCGGCGTGGTCCACAGCCCCCAGAGTACAGAGTCAAGCTCCTCTACCCAGTGAGTGTTAGATTCCGTGAGGGAAAGCACTAATCTGGGTTTGATGCCGCTCATGATTAGACCGTTGGCTCGCTTGACTTGACCGTTAGTTTGTGGGTGATAGACTGAAGCGTAATCGAGCTTAATGCCCATGATTTTGCACCAAAGTTTAACTTCATCGGCCATAAAGTTTGTGCCGTTGTCAGTAATGATGTTGTGGGGGACGCCGTAACGGTGCACAACCCCGGATATGAAGTCTATCACCGGTCCGGATTCGGCCGTCTTAACAGGCTTGGCCTCTATCCATTTGGTGAATTTATCCACCATGACAAGTAGATATTTTTGCTTGTGGGTTCCTCCCTTAAGGGGTCCAACCATGTCAAGCCCCCAGACCGCAAAAGGCCAGGTGATGGGTATGGTTTGTAGGGCGGTAGGCGGCATGTGGCTTTGATTAGCGAATAATTGGCAACCGACGCATCGCTGGACTAAGTCCTAAGCGTCTGCCCGGTCCGTCGGCCAATAAAATCCGGTACGGAAGGCCTTGATCACAAGGGCTCAGGCTGCGGCATGGTGATCGCCGAGTCCGGTGTGAATTTTTGCCAGAAGGTTCCGCCCTTCCTCTTCGGAGATACACCTTTGAAGGACTCCGGTGGTGCTTTTCTTATAAAGCTCTCCTTCATGGACTTTATAGGCTTTAGATCGCTGCACTATGCAGCGTGCCTCATTTTGGTCTTCGGGGAGTTCCTGCCTAGTTAAATAGGCTAAGAATGGTTCTGTCCATGGGGCAATTACTGCCATTATTGCGTGGGCTGAGGGTGTGACTTCATTGACGGAGTCTTCCGTTGTGTCAGGGTGTTCGGGGTCAGGTGATGCGGCCTGGTCCGGATTGTTAATTCTAGATTCCCCTTCCCACTGTACGGATGGCTTGAATAGCCTTTCCAGGAAAATGTTGGGGGGGACTGCATCGCGCATTGCGCCGATGCATGCCAGGACGTCTGCTGCCTGATTATTTTCCCGAGCTATATGGTGGAATTCCAGCCCTTCGAACCGAGCTGACATATTTAGGATGGCGTTGCGGTAAGCTACCATTTTCGGATCTTTGGCGTCAAAGTCTCCGTTTATTTGGGATATCGCGAGGTTCGAATCCCTGCGCACCTCTAGGCGTTGAATGCCCATGGAGACTGCCATTTGGAGGTCGTGTAGAAGGGCCTCGTATTCGGCTGCGTTGTTGGAGTCCGTATACATTATCTGGAGTACATATTGGATTGTATCTCCTGTTGGGGACGTCAGGACGATGCCAGCCCCCAGGCCCGCCAGCATTTTGGAGCCGTCAAAGTGCATGGTCCAGTTGGAATATGTGTCGTACTCTTTGGGGAGTTCGGCTTCAGTCCATTCCGCGACAAAGTCGGCCAAGCGTTGCGACTTGATGGCTCGTCGTGGCTTATATGTTATGTCAAACGGGAGGAGCTCAATGGCCCATTTGGCAATCCGTCCTGTTGCGTCGCGGTTGTTTATGATATCGTTAAGAGGTACTTCGGAGGCTACTGTTATCGAACACTCTTGAAAGTAGTGTCGTAGCTTCCGGGATGCCATGAACACTGCGTATGCTATTTTTTGGTAATGCGGGTACCGGGACTTGCATGGAGTGAGGACAGTGGACACGTAGTACATAGGTTTTTGGACAGGGAATTCGTGTCCTTCCGTTTCTCGTTCGACGATGAGGACTGCGCTTACAACTTGGTGAGTTGCCGCTATGTATAACAACATTGGTTCGCCGATGTTCGGCGCGGCCAGGACAGGGTTTGTTGCCAGTATGGCTTTTATTTCTTCGAGTCCGGCCGTGGCGGCATCCGTCCACTCGAAGTGTTCGGTGCGCCGCAGGAGGCGGTAAAGGGGTAATGCCTTTTCCCCCAAGCGGGAGATGAAGTGGCTTAGAGCCGC
>NW_025226723.1:0-6060 GCF_018294505.1 Triticum aestivum | reverse complement strand
GACGTCGAGTTCCCCGCCCCTCACGTCATGTATCTCCTCCGAGGGTGGAAGACCTTTGCTCGCATCCACAGCTTGACGGAGGGGCTCACTCTCCATTTCAAACTAATGGAGGGTGGCCTCCTCTCTGTCAAGATCTTCGGGCACTTCAGGACTCGCGTCAGGTGCTGCGTGGAGAGCTCTTCTGACAACGAAGATTCGTCCCCAAGAGAGAGTGGCGAGGAGGACAACGGCATCGATGACGAGGGCAGCGGGCGGCAGGATGACGAGTCCGACTAGGCGCCGGGCGCCACTCCGGGCGGCACCGGCGACCCCATCATCCGTGTCGCCGACTCCTTAAACTTCTCGGGGTCGTCTCCTTGGGCGGCTGGTGTTGGGAGGCTGCGGAAGAGGAAGAGGGCGGGCGGCTAGGCCGTCAAGTCGGAGTACGCGGGCACCGACGCCTTCGTCGCGTATTGACGTCCTGCCGCCTCATCTTCGAGCTCTTCCTCCGGCGCCGCCATCACCATCCAGCCTCTGGACGGTCGCCCGGATGTTTTCTTGGTGTCTTCTGCCACCCGTAGCTTGCCTAGGTGCCCCTTTTGCCCTTCTGCTTTCTTGTTTCTTTGCCAGAGGAGAGGGACAAGTATGGGGTTACGGGCACCTTATCTCTATTTAGTCTTGTAAGCTTTCGGGCCTTTGTTAACTGTAGAACTTGTAATCCCCTTGCTCATGTTTTTCATTTCGTATGAACTGTACCTGTATGGGATGTTTTTTAATGAAAAAGGGATGTTTGCCGGGTTTTTCGTTCGCGGGTGGAACCCACGACAAGGAGTGAATCCTCGTTATTTTTTTAAGACAATTTTTTTTTGCCCGGCAACAGGCCTTGCCGTCCCCCCACTTCGCTCGACCTTTCTCACGCCCTTGGCGGAGGCCGGGATGAGGTGGGCTTAGGCTCCTCGTTTCTCTTATTTGCTGCCGCGGCTACGACCAAACTCAGACCAAGGGGATGTTCCTTGGGTGCCGAAAAAGGGGAGCATGGTAGCCTAGAAAAAAACGAGGTTTGACGTATCCCAGTCCATAACAAAATGCATGATAGAGGATAGAGAACTTATCTGTATCTGCAGCCCCCAAAAACTTTGTCTTGCCGCGGACGGATCCTTGTACTTGCAGCCCCCGGCAACCTTGGCTTGCCGGGGTCGGGGCACTGGTCCGTTCCTCTCTTCCAAACAGCTCGGAAGAAATACTTACGTGTCCTGCGAACCAAAAAGGACAGGGAAGAAACAGAGAGATGCACACTCGACCTCTAAGCTAGGGGTTAGCCGCCGCCAAATGCTATCAACCCTAATCGAGTTATATGCCGCCATCGCTTCGTCTTATTAGTGCTCAGGATCTGCACCTGGCTTTCTACAAAGGGTTACATGCCCTGCCGGCAAGGCTTGTACAAAAGGGTGGCTTCCCGGGAGGCCCGGCAGCCGCGCCTTATGGGTAAAACTTGCGAAGATGCTCGATGTTCCAGGTGTTACTCACTGGAACGGAATCTTCGGTGTCCAGGCGGACTGCGCCGGGCCTGGTGACTCATGTTACCCGATAAGGGCCTTCCTAGTTTGGCGTCAACTTGTTTGAATTGTTGGCCGACTGAACGTGCCGAAGAATAAGGTCGCCTTCCTCAAGGCTCTGGGCATGGACCTTGCGGCTATGATAGCGGCGCAAGGCTTGCTGGTAGCGTGCTGCTCTCATAGCCGCCCGGATATGATCTTCCTCAAGGAGTGTTGCATCATCTTGCTGCAATCGCTCTTGCTCAAGCTCATCATAAGCGAGCACTTGAGGTGACCCGTATATGAGTTCCATGGGGAGAACTGCTTCTGCCCCGTAGACCAGGGCAAGGGGTGTCTGGCCGGTGGCTCGATTTGGCGTCATTCTGATCGACCAAAGAACCGCCGGCAACTCATCAATCCAGCGTCTTCCATTTTTGTGCATCCTTTCAAAAGTCTTCGTTCTTAACCCTCACAGGACTTCATCATTTGCTCTCTCCACTTGTCCGTTGCTCCGTGGATGTGCCACGGAAGCAAAACAGACCCTGCTGCTGAGATCCCCAATGTATTGCATCAAGGCGTGGCTTATGAACTGTGTGCCATTGTCGGTGATGATTCTATTGGGTATCCCAAAACGGCACACTAGTCCCTTGAAGAACTTGATGGCCCACTGTGCCGTCACCTTCCTCACTGCTTCCACCTCTGGCCACTCTGTGAACTTGTCGATTGCGACGTACAAGTACTCAAAGCCCCCGACAACACGGGGGAAGGGGCCCAATATGTCGAGCCCCTAGACCGATAAGGGCCAGGAGAGAGGGATAGTTTGAAGGGCTTGAGCTGGTTGATGAAGCTTCTTCGAATGGAACTGGCACGCCGGCAACATCTTCGCCGGCGGCTCCGGGGATCTCGGTGGGGAAGTACTTGCCGGAGCCTAGCTTCCTTCGCTTGTTCTGCCCGGTTGACGGCTCGACAGATGGTTGAGTTAACTGAAGCACAAAAGTACCTGGTTCCACAGGTAGCTTGAGGGCAGCCCGCTTTGACAGGTAGTCGGTGATGTCGTTCTCCGTCCGAGGGACATGCTCCGCTTGTATACCGTCAAAGCACTCATCCAGTTTCCTCACCTCATGTACGTAAGCTTCCATCAACGGGCTTTGATAATCTTTGTTGACCTGCCTGATGTCGAGTTGCGAGTCACCCCTGACGATGAGCTTTTTCACTCCAAGGTCCGCCGTGATCCTGAGACCAGCAAGCAAACCCTCGTACTTGGCGGTGTTGTTGGTTGACATCTCCCGGGAAAGTGCATTTGGATGAAATACTTGAGGTGCTCTCCGGTGGGTGCGACAAGCAGCACACTAGCACTGGCACCTTGCAGCGAAAAGGCCCCATCAAAGTACATGATCCAGTTGCCGCTTGTTTCCTTGCCGGGGAGAGTAGTCTCCTGTACCTCTTCGTCAGGCGTCCACGTCCATTGTGCCACAAACTCCGCCAAGACTTTGCTCTAAATCGTCCAAGACTTTGCTCTAAATCTTTGAGGTACTTTGAAACTTTAGACCAAAACTTGACAGCTCCAGGGCCCATTCCTCGATCCTTCCCGTTGCATCTGGGTTATGCAATATCTGTTGCAACGGAAGGCGGGTAACCACGGTGATCTCGTGCGATTGGAAGTAGTGGCGCAGCTTCCTCGAGGCCATAAGGAGGCCGAATAGCAATTTTTGCACACCTGCATACCTCGACCTAGCTCCCTACAAGAGGGAGCTGACGAAGTAAACCGGTTGCTGCACGATCTTCGTCCTTTGAGCCACTTCACCTGGCCGTGCTGGTCCTATCATACTGGTGCTAGTCTTGTCGGGACCGAGCCCTGCCGAGGACTCAGTCTTACCAGGACCGAGCCCTGCCGGGGAGGGTTCTGGCCTGCCAACCATTGACTCTACTGCTGCTGCTGTCTCCTCATCAACCTCTCTCTGCGACACCAATGCGGTGCTAACCACTTGGTTTGTTGCCGCTAGATATAGCAGCAACGGTTCTTGTGGTTTGGGCGCAACCAGCACCGATGTAGAGGAGAGGTACTTCTTCAAGTCTTGCAACGCCGCCTTGACCTCTGGGGTCCACTCCACCGGTCCCGTCTTCTTTAAGATCTTGAAAAAGAGGAGGGCATGCTTCGCGGATTTGGAGATGAATCTGCTCATGGCGGCAACACAGCAGTGAGCCGACGCATGTACTTGATCCGCTTGGGTGCCTCAATCTGCTCGATGGTCCTGATCTTGTCTAAGTTTGCCTCAATCCCGCGCTGCGACACAAAGAACCCAAGAAGCTTGCCGGATGGGACACCGAAGACACACTTCTCAGGGTTCAACTTGAAGTTGATCTTGTGCAGGTTTCCGAATGTTTCCTCCAGATCTTGTACAAGTGTTGATTTTTCCTTGGTTTTGACCACTATGTCATCCATATAAGCTTCCATATTTCTATGTATCTGGGGTTCAAAACGAATTTGGACTGCTCTTGCAAAGGTTGAGCCAGCACTCTTCAACCCAAGAGGCATCCGTAAAAAGCAATACGTACCACATGGGGTCATGAATGCTGTCTTTTCCTCGTGTTCTTTTGTCATGAAGATCTGGGGGTATCCCGAGTAGGCGTCAAGGAATGATAACAGGTCACACCCAGCCGTGGAGTCAACAATCTGGTCGATGCGCGGTAACGGGAAGGGATCCTTTGGACATGCCTTATTGATGTGTGTGTAATCAATACATAGCCTCTGCTTCCCATTTGCATTGCGCACTACTACCGGATTGGCCAACCACGTCGAATGGAGTATTCCTCTCACCAAACCTGCCGCCTCTAGCTTTCTGAGTTCCTCTGTGATGTACTCCTGCCTCTTCAGAGCTTGCTTCCTGACCTTCTGCTTGACGAGCCGTGCATGAGGACAGACAGCAAGGTGGTGCTCAATCACCTCCCTGAGAACTCCGGGGATGTCGGAAGCTTGCCATGCAAACACATCGACATTCGCCCGCAAGAAGGTGACGAGCTCGCTTTCATATTTGCCGTCGAGGGTGGAGCTTATGGTAAAAGCTCCCCCCGTGCTGTCCTCCTTGACGGGCAGCTTCCTGGTCGCTGGTGGTGTGGCTCTGGACTTCTTGCTCTTACCGGCAGAGCTCTCTGGCGCGTCCTCAACGGGAGCGCAACACCCCGAAGAGGTGCGCTTGCCAAAGTGGGTGTGAGGGGTCTCGCCGGTCTTCTTCCTCCTTAGGGCTCCGCCGGTAGGAGCAGGTGCCTTAGCGGCAACTGCTGCAACTGCTTCTCAGTAGAGTTGGTCGGCGCAGATCAATGCATCTTTCTTGTCGGAGGGTACGGTGATGATGTTCATCGGCCCGGGCATCTTCAGCATGTTGTAGGCGTAATGTGAAGCCGCCATGAACTTGGCTAGTGCCGGGTGGCCGAGGATCCCATTGTAAGGCAAGGGGATCTCGGCTACATCGAAAACAATCCTTTCCATCATGTGGTTCAACTCGCCTCCGAATGTCATGGGCAGCGTGACCTTTCCCTTTGGCTGGCTCCTCCCCGGGTTAACCCCTTGGAACGTGCCCGTCTCCTCGAGGTCTCCATCAGGGATCGGCAGCCTTTTGACCACAATAGGTGAGATCAAGTTCAGGCCGGCCCCGCCGTCAACCAACATCTTTGTCACCCTGAGGTTGCGGATTGTTGGTGAAACCAACAATGGCAAGCACCCGACCGCAGCAGTGTGGTCAGGGTGGTCCTTGGTGTCAAAGATGATGGGCGTGCTGGACCATTTCAGCAGCTTCCATGCGTCGAACGATGGCTCCACCGCCGTGATCTCATGCGCCCACTTCTTGAGTTGGCGGTGGGACGTATGCAGCGAGGCGCCACCGTCAACGCACATGGCCTCTGTGGCTTTTTGAAACTCGTGGTCGCCGGACTCATCGTCCTCGTCATGATCATCGTCTTCCTGCTTCTTGTTGCGGCCTCGGGCGGGCCTCTCCTGCTGATTATCCTTGCCGCGGCGGACTCCTTGGCTGCCATGTTTCTTGCCGGATCCCTCGGCACCATCTCGGCCTTTCTCCTTGTCCCGCCGCTCATACTCGGCTTTCTGCTTCTCGGTGAGCTGCTCTACCTGCCGGCAGTCCTGGAGGTCATGGCCCTTGGTGCGGTGGATCTTGCAATACTGCTTGTCGGAGCCTCATGGCTTGTCGGCGGCGGCCAAGGCGCGGCAAGCGACACACCCGGCAACCTCCTTGTCGGGGTCACTCATCTTGGTCTTACTTGTGGCGCCGGTGTCGTCGGATCCCTCAACGGCAAGCACGGCTTTGCCCTTGCGCTTCCTGTTATGGCGCCGGCCCTTCTTCGCTGGGGTGGCGGTGTCGCCAGTGTAGTCGGTTTCCGCGCCAGCATCTTCGCTGGGGTACTTCCTTCCCTCTTCAGCGCAAGCGCATCGATCGGCTAGGACATAAAGCTCGGCCACATCCCTGACCTTGTTCATCTCCAGCTCTTCACGCATCTTGCGGTTGCGCACATTCTGGTGGAGCGCACTGATCAC
>NW_025226722.1:0-6115 GCF_018294505.1 Triticum aestivum | reverse complement strand
CTCGCATAAATATGCTTGTTTCGAGAAAATAGAAAAAAGGCATGAATGAAAGATGTAAATTCAAACTCATTTGAATTTAATTCAAATGGGTTTGAACAAGGACTTGATAAAAGGAAGGTCCAAAAATGTTCGGATTTTTGGTGGAGCTCCGGAAAATGATGAAAGAAATTATGGGCAAGGTTGGAGACCAAGAATTGAGATAACAATGACATGGGATATATTGCACGTGTGTTCTGGTGAATCCCAAAGAATGGAATACTTTGTTATAGCTCCCTAATAATATTGGGAGGATATGTTATAAAGAGAAAACACCATGTGAATTCCCTCGATTTAAATGGACCGAAGATCCATACGATTTTATTTAGATGAGTTAGAAAGATTAAAGACATAATGACATGATGCCATGCACATGATGCAATGAAGAATGCAACAAGCAAAAACAAATCACACAACGAATCTCGGAAACCCGGGAAAGCATCTGAAGCTCCGGTCTTGGGGCGTTATACTGCATCACCTTCTTCTTCTGCTTTACCTTGCTTGCTTGCGCAGACGCTGTCTTGCCAGGATCGGATCCTGCCAGGGGCTCTTCCTTGCCGGGTTTAGGTCCTGCCGGGTCCAGCTCTTCTCCTAAGGGCCTTTCCGCTGCTCTCGCCTCTTCCTCAACTTCTGTCTGTGCCACCAGCATAGCACTGACCACTTGATTTGTTGCCGCCAAATATAGCAGGAATGGCTCTTGTGGCTTAGGCGCGGCCAGTATTGCTGTAGAGGAGAGGTATCTCTTCAAGTCATGCAGCACTGCCTCTGCCTTCGGGGTCCATTTCATTGGACCCACCTTTTTCAGAATCTTGAAAAAGGGGAGGGCACGCTCAGCAGATTTAGAGATGAACCTAGTCAGGGTGGCAACGCAGCCAGCAAGCCTTTGGACATCTTTGACCCGTCTTGGTGCCTCAATTTGTTCAATTGCTTTGATCTTGTCAAGATTTGCTTCGATTCCACGTTGAGACACAAAGAACCCAAGAAGCTTGCCAGACAGAATGCCGAATACGCATTTCTCTGTGTTGAGCTTTAGGTTGATCCTGCGCAAGTTTGCAAAAGTTTCTTCTAGGTCCTGCACGAGCGTGGCCCTGTCCTTGGTTTTGACTACTATATCATCCATGTAAGCTTCCATATTTCTATGGAGCTAGGGCTCAAAACAAACTTGGACTGCTCGGGCGAACGTTGAACCAATGCTTTTAAACCCGAAAGGCATCCGCACAAAACAATACGTACCACATGGGGTGATGAACGCGGTCTTCTCTTCATCTTCCTTCGTCATGAAGATCTGATGATACCCCGAGTAAGCATCAAGGAACGATAGCAGGTCGCACCCACCAGTGGAGTCTACTATCTGATCGATACGAGGCAATGGGAAAGGATCCTTTGGACAGGCTTTATTGATATCAGTATAGTCGATACATAGCCTCCACTTCACATTTGCCTTACGTACTACGACCGGATTGGCCAACCACATCGGGTGGAGAACTCCCTTGACCAAACCTACCGCCTCCAACTTCCTGATCTCCTCGACGATAAACTCTTGTCGCTCCAAAGCTTGCTTTCTGACCTTCTACTTGACGGGCCCTGCATGGGAGCAGACAGCAACATGGTGCTCAATCACCTCCCTGGGAACGCCGGGGATGTCGGATGCTTGCCATGCAAACACGTCAACATTCAACCGCACGAAGGCGACGAGCGTGCTTTCCTATTTGCTATCAAGGGTGGAGCTTATGACAAAAGCTTCGCCCATGCCATCCTCCTTGACGGACACCTTCTTGGTTTCTGGCGGCACCGCCTTAGACTTGTTGCTCTTGTTGGTATAGCTCTCCGAGGAGGCGCATTTGCCAAAGAGTGTACAGGAGCCCTTGCCGGAGCCAGGAGTCTTATCGACGGCTGAAGCTCTACTTGTCCTCTTCTTGGTGGCAGGAGCAGGTGCCTTGGAGGCAGATGCTGCAACCGCCTCTCGATAGAGCTGATTGACGAAGATGAGCGCATCCTTCCTATCGCAGCTGATGGTGATGATGCTCGTTGGTCTAGGCATCTTCAACTTGTTGTATGTGTGGTGTGACGTTGCCATGAACATGGCCAGCAGCCAAGGATCCCGTTGTATGGCAACGGGATCTCACCGACATCAAAAACGATCCTCTCTGTCCTGTAGTTGAGGTCGCCACCAAATGTAACTAGTAGTGTGACCTTTCCCTTGGGCTGACTCCTCCCCCGATTGATCCCTTGGAGTGTTCCCATCTCCTCGAGATCTTCATCAGGATCTACAACTTCTTGACCACGTTGGGTGAGATCAAGTTAAGGCCGGCCCCACCGTCAACTAACATCTTCGTCACCTTGAGGTTGCGTATTGTTGGGGATACCAACAACATCAAACACCCGACCGCGGGGGTGCGATCAGGGTGATCCTCGGTGTCAAAAACGATGGGTGTGTGGGACCACCTTAACGGCTTCTCGGTGTCTACCGTTGGTTCTATTGCATTAATCTCACGCGCCCACTATTTCAGTTGGCGGTGGGAAGAAAGCAGCGAAGCACCTCCGTCGACACAAATGACTTCTGTCGCCTTCTGGAACTCATGCTCGGTGGATTCACCATCGTCGTCATGATCGTCATCCTCCTCTTTCTTGTCACAGCCCCGGGCAGGTCTCTCTTGTTGCTTTCCCTAGTTGCCGCGTCCTCCTTGGCCGTTGTGCTTCTTGCCGGACACCTCAGCGCCTCCTTGGCCTTTTTCCTTTTCTCGTCTCTCGTACTAATCCCTTTGCTTCTCCATTAGCAGCTTCAATTGGCGGCAGTTCTAGAGGTCGTGGCCCTTGGTATAGTGAATCTTGCAATACTGCTTGTCAGAGCCCTCTGGCTTGCCGGCAGCCGCCACGTCCCGGCAGGCGTCGTACCTGGCAACCTCGTTGCTGAGGTCGTCAACCTTGGCCTTCTTGGTGGTATCGGGGTCTGTCGGTGACAAAACCGGCGGATCTCGGGTAGGGGGTCCCGAACTGTGCGTCTAGGCGGATGGTAACAGGAGACAAGGGACACAATGTTTTTACCCAGGTTTGGGCCCTCTCGATGGAGGTAAAACCCTACTCCTGCTTGATTAATATTGATGATATGGGTAGTACAAGAGTGGATCTACCACGAGATCAGAGAGGCTAAACCCTAGAAGCCAGCCTATGGTATGATTGTTGTTCGTGCTACGGACTAAAACTCTCCGGTTTATATAGACACCGGAGAGGGCTAGGGTTACACAGTGTCGGTTACAATGGGAGGAGATCTTCATATTGTATCGCCAAGCTTGCCTTCCACGCGAAGGAAAGTTCCATCCGGACACGGGACGGAGTCTTCAATCTTGTATCTTCATAGTCCGGGAGTTCGGCCAAAGGTCATAGTCCGGCCATCCGGACACCCCTAATCCAGGACTCCCTCAGTAGCCCCTGAACCAGGCTTCAATGATGACGAGTCCGGTGCGCAAGTTGTCTTTGGCATTGCAAGGCGGGTTCTTCTCCATATTCCCTGTACCCGTCAAAAAATAGTGTCCGGCTTCTAGTGCATGCTGCTCTCCTCGGCTTCTGTGCCCCACAATGGCCATCTTCTACGTGTCAAACGAATGCGAAAAGCCAGGGGTTTTTTCATTTACCCCCCCTAGTTGCATTAATGAGCCGCCCAACGCTACGGTATGCGAATTTAATGCCTAGGGTTTATGCCCTTAGGTCATACTAACGCTCATGATTTTCTTAGAAAGAAGAGAGCCCGTCGGACTATATCCACCGGCCAGGGTTCAAGGCCGGGTCCGGAAGCAGAGTCGGACACGGGGCGCGCCTCGGGCGATCCTCCGACAGAGGACGCAGAAGGGCTATCTGCTACCAATTCAGAGGTGGAGAGTGCCATGAACCACAGACGTCGCCGGACTGTTCTTCGTGACGCATGTTTTCCCCAGAGGCGTTGGACGCCTTTAATACAGGAGATGCGCATCTCCGTGCCGCTCAAAATGGTCTAGCCAGAGCCACAGAGCAGTATGTAAAAGACATATAGGTGAGTAAAATTTAAGGTTATATATGTCAGTAGCCCCCGAGACTTGAAACAGTGAAGATAACTGTTTTAAGGATCATGTGCTATGCAGTGTCTTACAAAGAAGAACACGCAACTGTCCCAGGAGCTTGAAGAGTGCAAGGCCCAACTCGAGGCCGCACTAGCCACTTCAGAAAATGCCAAGGGGACGCCCTCAGGTAATATATGCTTCGAAAGATAATTCCGTTGTGAAGTGTGGCAGGTGTGCAATTCTGACGATAATAGTGCAGATGGGGACGGAGTAAATCCGGACAAGCAACAACTCCTACGCCAACTAAAGGCTGGCGAGAGCATGCTGACGAGGGTGAGGCAAGAGAAGAACAAACTTCAAGACGCCAATACCCAGCTGGGCGAGGAACTAAAGTATGTTCGTATTCAGCTGTCTGCTTCCGTAAAGGAGAATCGGCGACTTCGACGCTGCATTTTTAGTAAGTGCTTGAACAAATCTTCGAAAAAAGAATTCGGCGAGGAAGTCAATTGACAGAGCTATGTCTGTAGGTCTGCTGACAGGTCGTCCTGCAGAGGAAATGCCCGGTTCAATGGGAGACCTTCTTCACGAGCTGTTGCAACTGCACGAACGAGTTTGGCAGGCAATGCGGAGCGTCGTCCAGGCTATGTGGCCATCCCTCTCCATGCCCGAAGGCCTTGGGGAGCTTGCAAATAAGCTGGAGGGAGAGCGGCAGCGCTTCCGGTTGTGGAAGATATCGGCCTGTCGTCAAGGTGCCAGGGAGGCCTAGGCCATGGTGAAGACTCGGTACACGAAGGCTGACCCGAACCACATGACCGAGGTCGGCCCTATGGGTCCTGGCGGAAAGGAGATCCCTGTCAGCTTAGTATATGGCCAGGTAGAGCTGGCTGCAAAGTATTCCAAACAGGACTGTAAATTAGACCGCATGTTGGATGGTATTGAAGAAGAATATACCGAGTCGGATTGACTCTGTAATTTAAAATGACATGAAAAATGCCTTCTAGCCGGATTGTAGATCGTTTGTCATTGTGGACCTTTTCGCTTCGACCTCTGGACCCTATAGTCCGGAGTGTGTCTGAATACCCTCTCGATTATGTAAGAACCGGGGCATGCATGGAGACAAGGCGTAGGGGTCATAATTGCTTTAGCAGACAAGTGCCCAACTAGTTATGTTATATTACATGGTTAGTAAGAAACATCTTCCAGGGAGAATAGTTCCGTTAGGGGTTCCTTTCCTTGGGAGGCATGCCCTAAAGTGCATGTCCGAACTACTAAAAAGAGCAGAAAAGCATCTGGGGGCAGATAAATAAACAAGAAAAATCATATTTTAGTTCACCGACCGAATATTCCCTTAATAACGCTAGCTTTCAGCTTCACCCAGTCTGAGGTACACATCCGGCTGACCCGGTAGTAAGAATCGCAGAGGTGCTCCCTTTACCACCTAGCCGAACGAACGGGAATGTAGGGGTAAGCACAGGAGCCAGGCAACCCAGCTTGGCCAAAACTTAAGTCATATCGATGCATATAATGGTGTATAAAAGGTTCATGCGGAAGTGTCACACATGTTTTGGGCATGAGGCCCATTTTATATAAAATTTTGATAAAGAAGCCCCCAGGTATGATGAGCGCGGGTGGCGCGTCAAGTATGTGCGAACAATGCACATGCAAGCCCCTAAGGGATTGGGAGAAAAAGGGTAGGGAGAAGGAGAGAAATGCTAGACAGCTAATGTGAAAAATAAAAATAAAAAAGGGGACAAAGGAAGGAGACGAACATGGAGTCCGGCGCTAGGCGTAGAATCTTCGTAGGCGTGCTGCGTTCCATGGGTTCGGCTCGAGTCAGTTGTCCGATGCGTTTCGCAGACGGTATGCTCCACCAGTCAGTACTTGGTCGATTATGAATGTACCCTCCCATTTGGGCTTTAGTTTGTCCTTTTTCTTGTCCGGCAGGCATAGAACTAGTTCACCAACGTTATAAGTTTTGGCTCGTACTTCTCTGCTTTGATATCTTCGAGCCTGCTGTTGATAGAATGCGGAACGAGCTTTTCCCA
>NW_025226721.1:0-6123 GCF_018294505.1 Triticum aestivum | reverse complement strand
CGTAGGTCTGTGGTAAACTACTCACAACTCATCGGAGGGGCTATGGTGTTGATGTAGAAGCCCTCCGTGGTCGATTCCCCCTCCGGCAGAGCGCCGACGAAGGCTCCAAGTTGGGATCTTGCGGATACAAAAGGTTAAGGCGGTGGAAATTGTGTTTTGTTGGTTCCCTGGATGTTTTCGGGGTGCGTAGGCTTATATAGGAGGAAGAAGTACATCAGTGGCCGCCCGAAGGGCCCACGAGACAGGGGGCGCGCCCTATAGGGGGGCGCGCCCTAACCTCTCGTGGCCGCCTCGGCTGCTTCTTGACTTGCACTCCAAGTCCTTTGGATCATGTTTGTTCCAAAAATCACGCTCCCGAAGGTTTCATTCCATTTGGACTCCGTTTGATATTCCTTTTCTTGGAAATACTGAAATAGGCAAAAAAATAGCAATACGGGTTGGGCCTCCGGTTAGTAGGTTAGTCCCAAATATGATACAAATGTGTAAAATAAAGCCCATAAACATCCAAAAGGGGTGATATAATAGCATGAAACAATCAAAAATTATAGATACGTTGGAGATGTATCACTCCATGAAACTTATTTTTGGAATTAGTAAGAATTATTGAGTGGAAGAAACACCTCAGGGGGCCCACACCCTGGCCAGGAGGGTGGGGGGGGGGGGGGCGCCCACCCGTACTGGGCGCGCCCCTGTCTCCTGAGCCCCCTGGTGGCCCCCCGGTGTCCATCTTTTGCTATATGAAGGCTTTTACCCTGTAAAAAATCATGGGCGAGCTTACGGGACGAAACTCCGCCGCCACGAGGCGGAACCTTGGCGGAACCAATCTAGAGCTCCGGCAGAGCTGTTCTGCTGGGGACACTTCCCTCCGGGAGGGGGAAATCATCATCATCGTCATCACCAACGATCCTCTCATCGGGAGGGGGTCAATCTCCATCAACATCTTCACCAGCACCATCTCCTCTCAAAACCCTAGTTCATCTCTTGTATCCAATCTGGTATCCAAACCACAAATTGGTACCTGTGGGTTGCTAGTAGTGTTGATTACTCCTTGTAGTTGATGCTAATTGGTTTACTTGGTGGAAGATCATATGTTCAGATCCTTAATGCATATTATTAGTCCTCTGATTATGCACATGAATATGCTTTGTGAGTAGTTACGTTTGTTCCCGAGGACATGGGTGAAGTCTTGCTATTAGTAGTCATGTGAATTTGGTATTCGTTCGATATTTTGATGAGATGTATGTTGTCTTTTCCTCTAGTGGTGTTATGTGAACGTCGACTACATGACACTTCACCATTATTTGGGCCTAGAGGAAGGCATTGGGAAGTAATAAGTAGATGATGGGTTGCTAGAGTGACAGAAGCTTAAACCCTAGTTTATGTGTTGCTTCGTTAGGGGCTGATTTGGATCCATATGTTTAATGTTGTGGTTAGGTTTACCTTAATACTTCCTTTGTAGTTGCGTACGCTTGCAATAGGGGTTAATCATAAGTGGGATGCTTGTCCAAGTAACGGCAGTACCCAAGCACCGGTCCACCCACATATCAAATTCATAAAGTACCGAACGTGAATCATATGAGCGTGATGAAAACTAGCTTCACGATAATTCCCATGTGTCCTCGGGAGCTCTTTTCTCATTATAAGAAATTGTCTAGGCTTATCCTTTGCTACATAAAGGATTGGGCCACCTTGCTGCACTTTATTTACTTTATTAATTGTTACTTGTTACAATTTATCTTATCACAAAACTATATGTTACCTACAATTTTAGTGCTTGCGGAGAAAACCTTACTGAAAACCGCTTATCATTTCTTTCTACTCCTCATTTGGTTCGACGCTTTTACTTATCGAAAGGACTACGATAGATCCCCTACACTTGTGGGTCATCAAGACACTTTTCTGGTGCCGTTGCCGGGGAGTGTAGCGCTTTTGGTGAGTGGAACTTGGTAAGGAAATATTTATATAGTGTGCTGAAATTTTCTGTTACTTGTCACTATGGAAACTAATCCTTTGAGGGGCTTGTTCGGGGTATCTTCACCCCGACCAGAAGAGCAAAGAGTTCCTCCTCAACCTACTGAAATTTTTGAAAATATTTACTTTGAGATTCCTTCGGGTATGATAGAGAAACTGCTAGCTAATCCATTTGCAGGAGATGGAATATTGCATCCCGACTTACACCTTATCTTTGTGGATGAAGTTTGTGGATTATTTAAGCTTGCAGGTATTCCCGATGATGTTTTCAAAAGGAAGGTCTTCCCTTTATCTTTGAAGGGAGATGCATTGACATGGTATAGGCCATGTGATGATACGAGATCTTGGAATCATAAATGATTGAAGTTGGAATTTCACCAGAAGTTCTATCCTATGCATATTGTTCATCGTGATCGTAATTACATATATAATTTTTGGCCTCGCGAAGGAGAAAGCATTGCTCAAGCTTGGGGGAGGCTTAAGTCAATGTTATATTCATGCCCCAATCATGAGCTCTCCAGAGAAATGATTATTCAAAAATTTTATGCTCGGCTTTCTCTCAATGATCGTAACCTGCTCGATACTTCTTGTGCTGGTCCTTATATGCTGAAGACTATTGATTTCAAATGGGACTTATTGGAAAGAATTAGATGCAACTCTGAAGATTGGGGTTCCGACGATGGTAAGTAGTCAGGTATGACACCTAAGTTCGATTGTGTTAAATCTTTTATGGATACCGATGCTTTTCGTGGATTTAGCGCTAAATATGGACTTGACTCTGAGATAGTAGCTTCTTTCTGTGAATCTTTTGCTACTCACGTTGATCTCCCTAAAGAGAAGTGGTTTAAATATAATCCTCCCATTGAAGTAAAAGTAGTTGCACATATTACAGTTGAAGAAAACATTGTCACTTATAGTGATCCTATTGTTCCTACTACTTATTTTGAGAAACCTCCTTTTCCTGTTAGGATAAAGGATCATGCTAAAACTTCGACTGTTGTTTGTAAGAGTAATACTAGGACTTATACACATCCTGAGTAAATCAAAGTTGAACCTAGCATTGCTATGGTTAAAGATCTCTTGGATGATGATTTAGATGGGCATGTTATTTATTTCTGTGGCGAGACTGCTAATATTGCTAGACCAGATACTAAGATACATAAACCTTTGGTAGGCATGCCTGTTATTTCTATTAAAATAGGAGATCATTGTTATCATGGCTTATGTGATATGGGTGCTAGTGCTAGTGCAATACCCTATGACTTATATAAAGAAATTATGCACGACATTGCACCCGTTGAATTGGAAGAAATTGATGTTACTATTAAGCTTGCTAATAGGGATACCATTAAACCATTTGGGATAGTTAGAGATGTTGAAGTCTTGTGTGGGAAAGTTAAATACCCTGCTGATTTTCTTGTTCTTGGTTCCCCACAAGATGACTTTTATCCCATTGTTTTTGGTAGACCCTTCTAGAATACTGTTAATGCTAAGATTGATTGTGAAAAGGATATTGTCACAATTGGCTTAGATGGTATATCTCATGATTTTAATTTTGCTAAGTTTTGTAGACAACCTCGTGATAGAGAATCACCTAGTAAGGATGACATTATTGGTCTTGCTTCCATTGCCGTGCCTCCGACTGATCCTTTAGAACAATACTTGCTTTACCATGAAAACGAAATGTTTATGAAGGAAAGAAGGGAAATAGATGAAGTGTTCCTTAAACAGGAACCTATGCTGAAACACAACCTTCCCGTTGAAATTCTTCAGGATCCCCCTCCACCCAAGGATGATCCCGTGTTCAAACTCAAACCACTACCTGATAATCTTAAGTATGCTTATCTTGATGAAAAGAAAATATATCATGTTATTATTAGTGCTAACCTTTCAGAGCAAGAAGAAGAAAGATTATTGAAAACTCTGAAGAAGCACCGCGCTGCTATTGGGTATACTCTGGATGATCTTAAGGGCATTAGTCCCACGTTATGCCAACACAAAATTAATTTGGAGGATGATACCAAACCAGTTAGAGATCCTCAATGACGATTGAATCCTAAGATGAAAGAAGTGGTAAGAAAGGAGATACTAAAGCTCCTTGTGGCAGGTATAATTTATCACGTTGCTGATAGTGAATGGGTAAGCCCTATCCACTATGTTCCTAAAAAGGGAGGTATTACCGTTGTTCCTAATGATAAAGATGAATTGATCCCGCAAAGAATTATTACATGTTATAGGATGGTAATTGATTTCCATAAATTAAATAAAGCTACTAAGAAAGATCATTACCCTTTACCTTTATTGATCAAATGCTAGAAAGACTATCCAAACACACACATTTCTGCTTTTTAGATGGTTATTCTGGTTTCTCTCAAATACCTATGTCAGCTAAGGATCAATCAAAAACTACTTTTACTTTTCCTTTTGGTAGTTTTGCTTATAGATGTATGCCTTTTGGTTTATGTAATGCACCTGCTACCTTTCAAAAATGCATGATGGCTATATTCTCTGACTTTTGTGAAAAGATTTGTGAGGTATTCATGGATGATTTCTCCGTTTATGGATCCTCTTTTGATGATTGCATGAGCAACCTTGACCGAGTTTTGCAGAGATGCGAAGACACTAGTCTCGTCCTGAATTGGGAAAAGTGCCACTTTATGGTTAATGAAGGCATTGTCTTGGGGCACAAGATCTCCGAGAGAGGTATTGATGTTAATAAAGCTAAAGTTGATGCTATTGAAAAGATGCCATGTCCCAAGGACATAAAAGGTATAAGAAGTTTCCTTGGTCATGCCGGTTTTTATAGGAGGTTCATTAAGGACTTTTCTAAAATCTCTAGGCCTCTGACTAATTTATTGCAAAAATATATTCCTTTTGTGTTTGATGATGATTGTGTAGAAGCATTTGAAATACTTAAGAAAGCTTTGATCACTGCACCTATTGTTCAGCCACCTGATTGGAATTTACCCTTTGAAATTATGTGTGATGCTAGTGACTATGTTGTAGGTGCTGTTCTAGGGCAAAGAGTTGATAAGAAACTGAATGTTATCTAGTATGCTAGTAAGACTCTTGATACTGCCCAGAGAAATTATGCTACTACTGAAAAAGAGTTCTTAGCAGTTGTGTTTGCATGTGATAAGTTTAGACCTTATATTGTTGATTCCAAAGTTACTATTCACACTGATCATGCTACTATTAAATATCTTATGGAAAAGAAATATGCTAAGCCTAGACTAATTAGATGGGTTCTCTTGCTCCAAGAATTTGATTTACATATTATTGATAGAAAGGGAGCTGAGAACCCCATTGCAGACAACTTGTCTAGGTTAGAGAATGTTCTTGATGACCCACTGCCTATTGATGATAGCTTTCCTGATGAACAATTAGCGGTCATTAATGTTTCTCATACTGCTCCTTGGTATGCTGAGTATGCTAATTACATTGTTGATAAATTTATACCACCTAGTTTCACATACCAGCAAAAGAAAAAGTTCTTTTATGATTGAAGACATTACTTCTGAGATGACCCACACCTTTATAAAGAAGGAGTAGATGGTGTTATTAGACGTTGTGTACCTGAGCATCAACAGGAATAGATCCTACCCAAGTGTCACTCTGAATCCTGTGGAGGACACCACGCTGGAGATAGAACTGCACACACTGCAATCTGGTTTTTATTGGCCTACTCTCTTCAAAGATGCTCGTAAGTTTTTCTTATCTTGTGATGAATGTCAAAGAATTAGTAATATTAGTAGACGTCAAAAAATGCCTATGAACCTCTCTTGTTATTGAACCGTTTGATGTTTGGGGCTTTGACTATATGGGACCTTTTCCTGCCTCTAATGATTATACACATATTTTAGTTGCTGTTGATTACGTTACTAAGTGGGTAGAAGCTATTATAACTAGTAGTGATGATCATAACACTTCTATTAAAATGCTTAAAGAAGTTATTTTTCCGAGGGTTGGAGTCCCTAGATATCTTATGACTGATGGTGGTTCACATTTTATTCATGGTGCTTTCCGTAAGATGCTTGCTAAGTATGATGTTAATCATAGAATCACATATCCTTATCGTCCGCAGTCTAGTGGTCAAGTAGAGTTGAGCAATAGAGAGCTCAAATTAATTTTGCAAAAGACTGTCAATAGATC
>NW_025226720.1:0-6129 GCF_018294505.1 Triticum aestivum | reverse complement strand
GATGAGCAATTAGCTGTCATAAATGCTTCTCGTAATACTCATGCTGATTATGCTAAATACATTGTTGCTAAATTTATACCACCTAGTTTCACATACCAGCAAAAGAAAAAGTTTTTCTATGATTTAAGGAATTACTTTTGGGATGACCCACATCTTTATAAAGAAGGAGTAGATGGTGTTATTAGATGTTGTGTACCTGATGATGAACAAGAACAGATCCTACACAAGTGCCACTCGGAGTTTTACGGAGGACACCATGCAGGAGATAAAACTGCACACAAGGTATTGCAATCCAGTTTTGATTGGCCTACTCTCTTCAAGGATGCTCGTAAATTTGTCTTGTCTTGTGAGGAATGCCAAAGAATTGGTAATAATAGTAGACATCAGGAAATGCCTATGAATTACTCACTTGTTATTGAACCATTTGATGTTTGGGTCTTTGATTATATGGGACCTTTTCCTTCCTCTAATGGGTATAAACATATTTTAGTTGCAGTTGATTACGTTACTAAGTGGGCAGAAGCAATTCCAACTAGTAGTGTTGATCATAACACCTCTATTAAGATGCTTAAAGAAGTTATTTTCCTGAGGCTTGGAGTCCCTAGATATTTAATGACTGATGGTGGTTCACATTTTATTCATGGTGCTTTCTGTAAGTTGCTTGCTAAATATGATGTTAACCATAGAACTGCATCTCCATATCATCCTCAGTCTAGTGGTCAAGTAGAATTGATCAATAGAAAGATTAAATTGGTCTAAGAAACTTGATGATGCATTATGGGCTTATAAAACTTCTTATAAAAACCCTATGGGTATGTCTCCATATAAAATGATTTAAGGAAAGGCTTGTCACTTACCTCTTGAACTAGAACATAAAGCTTATTGGGCAATCAAAGAGCTCAACTATGATTTCAAACTTTCCGGTGAGAAGAGGTTATTTGGCATATGCTCGCTTGATGAATGGGGAACCCAAGCCTATGAGAATGCCAAGTTGTTTAAAGAAAAAGTTAAAAGATGGCATGATAAAAGGATAGAAAAGCGTGAGTTTAATGTAGGTGATCATGTTTTGCTATACAACTCCCGTTTAAGATTTTTTGCAGGAAATCTTCTCACTAAATGGGAAGGTCCTTACATTATCAAGGAGGTCTATCGTTCCGGTGCCATCAAAATGAAGAACTCCAAAGGCATAAAGTCGAAGGTGGTAAACTGTGAAAGAATCAAACATTATATCTCAGGTACTCCCATAAATGTTGAGACAAATGTAACTAATACCATAACACTGGAGGAGTACATAAGGGATACTTTCCAGAATGTTTCAGACTCCGAAAAGGAATAGGTATGTCGTACAGTAAGTAAACCAACTCCAAAACTATTCTAATATCAATTTTTCTCCATTTTGGAATATTTAAAAAATTAGGAAAATTAAAAGTAGTCTGAAAGGGCCACGAGGAGAACACAAGGGTGGAGGGTGCGCCCTACCCCCTGGGCGCGCCCCCTGCCTTGTGGCCACCTCGTGTGCCCTCTAGACTCCGCTTTCTTGCAAAATACTTATTTTAGTCGGTAAAAAATCACTATATAATTTCCCGAAGGTTTTGACCACCGTACCACAACAAAATCCCTTGTTTTTGTTTTGAGTTGTTTCTGTAGCACATTTGTAGCAATATGTCTTTGCAAGAGTCAGTCAGAGAGAGTCATGTCTCTCATCCAACACCGGGGCCAAGAGCAAACAGCGCAGCTGGCCACTTCAGGCAATGAACGGATGAAGAGATGGGGGCTGACTTGAAAAGGGTTGATGTCATGGAGGAGAATCACATCCTAAGGGGCATCATCGCCAATAATATCACATCACCACCTTCGGAGAAAGAGACATAAATACATGGGTATGGGCACTCCCCTTGGCAACGGCCATGCTTGGGGGAGGTGCACCGATATCGTATCACCATCACACCTTTACTTTATCATTTTTGTTAGTTCGATCCTTTTGGTTATATCTTGATCTAGTAGAATAAATTTTTAGTAAGATCTAGCTTTGAGTTTTGTTTCGAGATCTATTTATGTAATTGAGTCCATGAGCTATATAATAAAGAGTAGTTTTGAGTTGAGGGCTTTCCTTTCTTGCTATGATCTTGAGGGAATAGAAAGAAATAAAAAAGGATCATATAATGATCTTATGGAGAGTAATGACTTCACATATAAAGAGTATGATGAATACATTTTTTAGAGAGTTGACAAACATAATTTTGGTCATTGTTACAATTAATAGGAAGTAATACAGAAATAGAGGTTTTCACATATAAATATACTATCTTGGACATCTTTTCTAATTGTGAGAACTCATTAAAATATGACATGCTAATAAGTTGATGTTGGACAGGGAAGACAACATAATGGGTTATGTTTTCTTATAACCGAATAGAAGTTATATTGTCATGGATCCTCCAATATGTTGAGCTTGCTTTTCCCTCTCATGCTAGCCAAATTCTTTGCACCAAGTAGAGATACTACTTGTGCATCCAAACATCCCTTAAACCCACGTTTTCCATGAGAGTCCACCATACCTACCTATGGATTGAGTAAGATCCTTCACGTAAGTTGTCATCAGTGCAAGCAATAAAAATTGCTCTCTAATTATGTATGATCTATTGGTGTGAAGAAAATAAGCTTTATACGAACTTGTGATACGAAAAAAATAAAAGCGATGGTGAAAGTGCGTTACCTCAACTAGACGGGGGGCGAATAGGCGTTTTTTATGAATTCTTCACTGAGGAATTTCTGGGTGAGGAAATTCCTGAGCGAAGAACTACTTGCAGCGGAATAAGTACTCAAGTATAAGCATAATAGAGCAGCAGCATAGTCATCATGATGAAATGAAAGACAAAAACAGAGTACAGAAAGTGTAAACGCAGGATAAGCAGGATGAAGACAAACAGACTGAAGAAATAGGATTGAGGAATTAGAGAAAGTATTCAGACAAAGTCTGCAAACAGTAATGATCAGGTACATCAACACATAACTGAGGAAATGAAGGGGTTGAGGAAATAGAACCAGTTGGCTTGGGGAAGATAATGATTTGGTAGACCAGTTCCAACTGCTGTGACAGTAGTACGTCTGGTTGGAGCGGCTGAGTATTTAAACTCGAGGACACACAGTCCTCATAGTATTCTCCTTGAGCTAAGATCACACAGACCTCGCCAAACTATAGTGGTAAGTCTTCACAGGTGACTTCCAAACCTTCACAGACTTGGTCACTCGGCAATCCACAATTCCTCTTGGATGCTCAGACCATGACGCCTAACCGTCTGGAGGATACACAATCCTCAAAGGTAACAAGCGTCGGTTCCACACAGGAACAATCTCTTCAGTGATGCTCAATCACTTTTGGGTTTGTAGGTTTGGGTTTGGGATTTGGGTTTTCCTCACTTGATGATTTTTGCTCAAAGTCCTCGGAGGATGGGATGCTCTCAAATGACAAGTGTCAGTTTCACTGGGAGCAGCCAACCATCTAGTGGTTGTAGAGGGAGGCTATTTATAGCCTAGGGAGCAGCCCGACATGATAAGACCTAAATGCCCTTGGCTAATATGACCATTAGGTGGTAGGATATTTTGGAACAGCTGGTGCGCGGCTCAGCAACGGGCGGATATTTGAGGTTCGAATTCCTCAAGGCTATCATGTTCCTCACCATGTAGGCAATCCGCACTTGCGAATTCCTAACTCCTCAGGTAGAACAAATTCCTCAAACACCAGAAGATCTTCGTCTCTGTCACTGAAGAATTTGACTGAACTAATATGAGATTTCCAATGGCTTCACTCGAAGGATTGGGTAGGTGTAGGATTTTGAGATGAGCATCACTTGGAAATATGTTTCCTTAGTATTACCTCGACCCCCTTTAACAGTACGGTGTTTCCTATGACTCAAGAAGAAGAAAATGAAACTACGAAAACAAAGTCTTCACGCTTCAGATTCCTCGCATGAATATCGAAGTCTTCTCGGTCACACCAATTTCTTCACTTTCAAAGTCTTCAGGAGGACCAAAGTCTTCAGCCGAAGACATTCATTTTTAGGGGTCAACTTTCACTGTAAATATCAAACTCCTCATTGACATATAGATCCTGTGTACACTCACAAACATATTAGTCCCTTAACCTATAAGTCTTCAATACACCAAAGTCACTAAGGGCCACTAGATGCACTTACAATCTCCCCCTTTTTGGTGATTGATGACAATATAGGTTAAGTTTTCAATGGGGATAGACATATGAATTGAAAGTGCTCAATATTTAGGAATTTGATTGCGAGATATAGAAGAACTCCCCCTAAGGATGTGCATAGTGAGGAATTTGCTTTTGAAGCAATGCACATTTGAAGAGTAGAATCATGGAGAACTCCCCCTATATCTGGTAATTCATACACGCATTTAACATATAGAATGAAGAATTTGAAATGCATGATGAAATATGGTGACTGATGTAGTTCAGCATGCGTGCATAACATTAATGAGGAGATAGCATGCAGGAAAAATAGCAAAAGTATCAGGTCACCATCGGACTAAGTTTACAACTCAATTAACAAAAGCTTCAGAAGAGCAAGAGTTGCAACTTAACAAAAAAAACACCCCATATATATATATAGACCCGCTTGAAGACGTAACTCAAATTTCTCCCCCTTTGTCATCAAATGACCAAAAGGGACAAAAAGTGAGGACTAACGCCCCTGAAGAATTTCTTCATGAAGTCGATGGAGGAGCGCCAGCGTTGTTGCGGTCGTTTGTTGGAGTAGGGCCTGCCGCAGTGTCATCTAGGTCCTCATTTTCATCAGTATCGCGGGACGTGGAATATGAGTTGGGCACCAAAGGAGGAACTTCAACCTTCTTGAATTTCTTCGGAGGAGGCTTAGACCAGCCGAAGTCCTACTTGAAGCCCATCTGCTTGAGATCCTCATCACCGTAAAGGTGAGACGGTATAGCCCAGGTGCGATCAAAAACTTCATTGAGGTAGTAGTGGTTCTTCTTCACTGAATTATAGGTGTCAGTCATGTTGTGAAGAATTGAACCAAACTGACATTTTACCATTTGTGATTGCGATCCACCTTTTTATGAATACTGAGGAGAAGCTCACGACCAGTCATCACCCTTGGAGTTGTTGCCTGAGGACTTTGCTTTGAGGCATTAGCGGCAGAATCATGAGTGGCAGAGTCATCATTGGTGGAGTATGAAGCAGCTTTGCGAAACTGTCCATCCAACGGTCGAATGCCCTCATCAATAACAGTAATGGTCTTGACCTTTTCATCAGCTAAGGAAAATGTCCGTTTGAGGACTTCAATCGGGGGCAAGTAGCTGCCATGGTTGAGTGTATCAGCTTTGTAGTTGAGTGAAGACCTTGATCTGAGGAATCTCATAATCCAGGGAGCGTAAGGCTTCAACTCAAACGGGTACATTCCAACGTTTGCCAAAGTCCTCATGAAGAAATCATGATAGTTCACGGGAATACCGTGCATGATGTTGAAAAGCAGATTATTCATGGCCAACGACTTCTTGATCATTCGAGTCGTGGCCTTTGATTGGACTCAATCTTTGTCAAGATGCGATAGACTATCCTTGGCACATATTGCAATTCCTTCACAAGGAATTTGGTCCTTGAGGCTTGTCCAGGCTTCAATGGCTTCATCATCACTTGCATGAAATGATCTGACAGCTCAGTTTCAGAGTAGATCAGACACACACCTTCTGGGGGAGGACTGACACGCATGGCACGAAGCAATTCAGTGGCCGGTGCCTTATAGTGTGTATTCTCTGTCATCCAGTCCAACACCCATGAGTTCACATCTTCAACATTTCCTGTGATGTGCAACGTCACATAGAATTGAAGAATGAGTTCATTCCAATCGCAGATGTCAGTGCGGAAATTGAGCAGGCCAGCATCATGAATGGCAGCGAGGACTGATGTGAAGCAAGGTAGTGATTCCATATCCAAGTGAGGAATATGCTCATGATCGAAGACCTTGTCCTTGTTCAATAGCACTGAAGAATAAAAATTTGCTTGACTAGCAGTCCAGAAGCGCTTCCTCCTCAAACAAGCAGAATCATATGGATTGTAATCAGTGAAGAATACATGCTCATTGAAGAAGGCAT
>NW_025226719.1:0-6164 GCF_018294505.1 Triticum aestivum | reverse complement strand
GGAGGAGCACTGGCCCGGGGGGTAAAATAAAGATGACCCTTGAGTCTGCAGAACCCAAGGGAAAAAGGCTTAGGTGGCAAATTTTAAAACCAATGTTGGGCCTTGCTGGAGGAGTTTTATTCAAAGCAAACTGTCAATGGATCCCATAAATCACCCAACCGCGTAAGGAACGCAAAATCCGGGAACATAACACGGGCATGACGGAAACTAGGGCGGCAAGAGTGGAACAAAACACCAGGCATAAGGCCGAGTCTTCCACCCTTTACCAAGTATATAGATGCATTAATTAAATAAGAGATATTGTGGTATCCCAACATAATCCTGTCCATCATGGAGCAATCTTCAACTTCACCTGCAACTAACAACGCTATAAGAGGGGCTGAGCAAAGCGGTAACATAGCCAATCAATGGTTTGCTAGGAATGGTGAAAATATTAGAGGCTAACATGGCAATATGGGAGGCACGGTAATCAAGTGATAGGAGCGCAGCATAGCGATAGAACGGAGCAACTAGCAAGCAAAGATAGAAGTGATATCAAGGGTAATGGTCATCTTGCCTGAAATCCCGCAAGGAAGAAGAACGAGTCCATGAAGAAGACAAACGAACGTAGTCGAACGAATCCTCACAACTTCGGAACGAAACCGAAGCTAACAAGAGAAGCAAATCGGAAAGAAGCAAACAACATGGTAAACACACAAGCATAAACATGTCATGATGCACAAACAATTATGATACATGTCCTATTTAATGAGGCATGGCATGGCAATATGCACAAACAACACTACAAGTTAAGTGGAGCATCAATATGCAAGGAGTTGCATATTGATGAAACACCACATCAATTATTTAGTTCTCTCTCGGTTATGTACCCAACAATATTAAATGTTATTAAACATGGCAAGGGGTGAAGCATAATTAAACTAACTATTTAGGCAAGTTTAAATGAGGCCGGAAATAAAAAACAACAATTCCGGAAAATCCCCATATGTCATTTACAAATTTAATGCAACAACAATTTCAAACATTTAAATGTTGTTAACATGATGCAGATGACATATACAAGTTATATGCAATTTTTATGAAAACGTTGACATGATCATGATACGAGGCATTTGTCGCCATGGCGGAAGGAAAAATGTGCCACGGCGGTGAAACGGAAATGGTGCCACGGCAACATTCCGGTCCCGATAACTCATGGAGGTACCGGTGCAAAAGGAAGTGTGACGTGAGCGAGTCATGCAAGATGGTAGGGTGATCCCGGATTTCGGGTTCCCACGGGATGGTGGCATGGCAAACAAGGAACGTGCCCAAAACAAACGGGCACGATGCGAACATATCGTACATCTCATACATGCAAGGGCATCTCATCACGGTCGTCTCGGGTTATACCTTTGAAGCATGCGTTACAGGCGGAATGAGTTCGATACGATGTAGAGGAAGTAGTCATTCACGGGACGGTCGTAGAGGAAGTAGTGGTTCACGGACGTCGTGGAAGTACTCGTTCGCGGCGATGGTAGAGGTACTCGCGATCTTGGCGACGGTAGTGGTACATCTCGTAGTGGAAGTAGTTGTTCATGTCTCGTGGATGTTCGGGGTCCACGGGGTGTTCGAGGGTCGACGGTAGTGGTACATGTTTCGGAAGCGGTTCACGACGATGGTAGTCGAACTTGGTGATCCGAAGGGGTAGTTGGCGGATGACGACCGTAGTGGTACTTGGGGAAAAACTCCCGGAGACGATGCTTGGCGGTCCTAGTGTGGTCTTGGCGTCCAAGTAGTCAATCTTGATGGCCTTGACGGTCCAACACAAAACAACACAAGTGCCTCGGGATGCCAGCAAGGAGGCGATGGTGGTGGTCAGTGGCAGGAAGCGGTCACCAGGCTCATGGTGACAACGACGACGAACGGAGGCGCGCAGAGAAGCATCCATCCGGCGATGGAGCAGAGGCGTCCATGGCCAGCGACCCAAGGCGTCGAAGATGGCCGGAACTGGGCCTATTCGGGTTGGGGAGGCGAGACGGAGCAGATTCGGGAGGAGGCGGTGGAGGCCGGCTCCGAGGCGGACGGGCGCGGGTCGACGGGGCGCAGAGGAGGCTGGGGCACGCGCCGGAGTTGACGAGCTCCTGGTCGAGCGGGGAGCTCGGGCGAGGCGGCGGCACCGAAGACGACAGGAATGAGGAGGAGGGAGCGACGGGGATGGCTGCGGGGGGGAGCTCGGCGTCCATGGCGGCATACATGGCGGGGCTGCGCTGAGTCGAGGCGCTCGGGCTGCAGGAGGCGAACGGCGGAGGTCCTGGTGCTGCGGCACCAAGGGCGTCGAGGAGGTGGTCGGGCGTGGGGGTCTCAGGGTGGAGGCGGCAAAGGGATCGGGCGCTGGGACCTCGTCTCACTGGCTCGATGCATCCGAGCGGAGGGGAGTTGCGGCGCAAGGGAAGGGAGCAGGGGAGCGATCGGGTGAGGGGAAGATGCGGGTGTTCGGTGCAGAAGGGAGGACGAGGGAGAGATGGATGGGGATCGAGTAGGGGGGTTTGGGCTAGGGTTTAGGAGGGTTAGGTGGGCCGGCTTAGGTGGGCCTAGGGAGGCCGGCGGAGGAGCCTTGGCCCATGCGGGGGGAGCTGGAGAAAAAGCCTGGTTCTCTCTCTCTCCCTACTTCTTTATTTCCCAAAATAGAAAAATAAATCTAGGAAGAAAAGGAGAAGAAAGGAAGGTAGAAATAGAATTTTGGGCATGGGGATTATTTTCCCGGACTCGCATAAATATGCTTGTTTTGAGAAAAACAGAAAAAAGGCATGAATGAAAGATGTAAATTCAAACTCATTTGAAATTAATTCAAATGGGTTTGAACTAGGACTTGCTAAAAGGAAGGTCCAAAAATGTACGGATTTTTGGTGGAGCTCCGGAAAATGATGAAAGAAATTATGGGCAAGGTTGGAGACCAAGAATTGAGATAACAACGGCATGGGATATATTGCACGTGTGTTATGGTGAATCCCAAAGAATGGAATACTTTGTTATAGCTCCCTAATAATATTGGGAGGATATGTTATAAAGAGAAAACACCATGTGAATTCCCTCGATTTAAATGGACCGAAGATCCATACGATTTTATTTATATGAGTTAGAAAGATTAAAGACATAATGACATGATGCCATGCACATGATGCAATGAAGAATGCAACAAGCAAAAACAAATCACACAACGAATCTCGGAAACCCTGGAAGGCATCTGAAGCTTTGGTCTTGGGGCGTTACAACACTCCACCACTACAAGAGGATCTCGTCCCGAGATCTAGCATGGCACTGGAGAGAAAAGGAAGAGGAAGAGAGGAGGTAGAACTAAGTTGCTTCTTCGTCAAAAGAGTGAAACCAAAGAACCTTGAGAGGTCGAAAAGTTGAAAGAAAGAACACAACAGAGTTGAACACAATTGAGAGCACTACGGTAGAAAATAGAAACAAGGAACACCATGTGAACCTTGGAGGTTGCAAAGATATGAATGACGAGTACAATGGACAAGAAGGAATTGAAACAACTCTAGTTGAAACGAGATAAACAAGGAACAAGGAAGATCAAATTCGGACAGCACTCCGGTTGAAAAGAGATGCAAGACTTGATAAGATGAAAAAGAACTCGAAGAGGTGACGCAACACTCCGGTTAAATGGATAAGCAAGAAAATAACATGCTTGACAAAACGAGATGATGAGTGAAAAGAGCAACATCACAATGCCTCCGGAACGAAAGAATAGAAGCTAGATTGTTGGGATAAAGGAACGGAGAAGAAACTGCGAACTTCTACCACAAATGAGCTTGGAAAGCATTCTTGCAAAGAAGAATTTAACGGAGTTGTTGGAAAATCAACAACGAAAAGCACAAGCTTGTTGTGGGCTTATGGCAAACATCTCAAAATGACGAGGTAACAACCAGCCACTAACAGAAACAATTGCTTGCTTGAGATGAACGAAGAGATGAAAACTGCTTTCGCTGAGAGGATAGGAGAAAACTTGAATCATTGATAAGCACCACAATACAACATTCCTTAGGGAAGGCTTTAGGTCAAAACTATACTAAGATAACTCCAACAATGAGGTTGATGGTTTTAAAATACCTCGTTCTTGACAACATGTGAATCGCGAAACATGAACAGAAATTGTCAAGAATGATATAACACCACCTGAAAAGATAAGGTAGAGAGAATTGCACCTCAAAATGCAAGAAGAAGAATGCTTGAACGCCTCAAAACAAAACATGTGTTGAGCATCATGTTTTATTTTTGAGTATAGCTTGGCGGATCTTAGCTTCAAGAGAAATCTTGAAGAAAAAATCGAGAATGAAAGGAATCCTTGATGAACCACCATGTAGAGCCTCCATGAAGAACTCCGGTAATAAAAGGATGATAGAAAGAAAGAGAAGTTGAAAACACAAGGTGAAGCCTTGCGATGACTTAGAAGCTTCGCGACGATATAACCGAGAGAACTTGGAACTCCAGAAAGAAAAGATGAACAACAAGAAGCCAAGAATTTATTCCTCCTGAACAAACTCCAAAGGAAAGGATTAATCACTTGGATGAAACAAGAATAAGAATTATGTCATGCCTATCCTTCACCGATTTAAATTGATGACAAGCAACGGATTTGGCATACTACTTATTCTCGTAGATAGGATTAAGAGAGACATAGCGCAATCTTGAGAAGGTATTGATGGAACCACCGGTGGGATTTGGAAACAACGAATGAATTTATATGATAACAAAGGAAGTGAAATCTTGAATGAACAACCATAAGAATTGAAAATGAAAGTAGCAAAGGCACAAATCACCGGGAAGAATGGGAAAATGAATGAAGATACTTGAGGGGATTTAGATACAAGAGAATGAAGAGATCATGAACTGATTAGAGGATATTTGAACGATGCACCGGTAAGATTTGGAGAACGATATCTACATGCTGAGAATGAAGAATTATGACATGATGGCCTTCGGAGGAAAAAAATGGAAACAACTCATGAAATGCTCCGGATGGGTGAAAAGAATTCTCACAATCGAAAACAATTATGAGGATCACATCAAGCTTGAACTATGCATCTTTGGAAGAACGGGTAAGGATTTAAGAGGAACTCTTCTTCGGTCTTCAAAATCCAAGAATGACGACGAGAAACTCTACCATGAATTGTTGAGACACTCCGGAAGGATTAAAAGAGGAAAGGTTGAGCCAAAGATGAAAAAGAATTTGAAAGATCTTGGAGAAAGACATATGACTTATGATAATTCATTCTTACATCAAACTTCGAAAGACTTTGGGAATGGCTCTAGGAAAATTAGAAGAGTCAGGTAGGATCCTGGGAAAAGACCTGTGGGTTAGGGCCCACTCAAAATATACACCTTCGAAAAATTACTTGAAAGGGAAATTGCACTGGTTGAATTAAATGACTTGGATGAGATAATAATCTCCAAATTGCTTGAACGGATCTTGAATGAAAAGACGAGCCTTGGATAAGAAATTCACATGGGAAGATATGTGAAACCAAAGGAAGAGATATGATCAACACCGAAACTTGAAATTAAACCACCGGAGAAGAAAAGAGACGAAGAATAATGAACTTGAAGCTCCATTAGTATCTTCGTGAGAAATCACCGGATAAGAACATTGACGGAAAAGAATGGAGAGACTTCCCATTAATAAAAGGATACATGTTTAAGAAATTTGAGTCCTTGAAGAAAAAGGGTGGGAGGGTGGGGAAAACAAAGACAACTTGGGGCAGATGGAATGGATACCATTGAAGAAAACTTAGAATTGATCTTGCGGATGTTGAAATATTCGGATCCATTTGAAGAGAAGCACACCGGTCGGAAATAATTGACATCACAATCTCAATGATGAAGAAGGATTAGTATTCACATAACAATATGAGAACACCATTTAGGGAAGGTGTGGATCCAACATTTGACTTCGAAGCAACTCGAATACCACAAATAAAACAAAACAAAGGATTTGTCTCGCAGAACAAGCCGGAACAAACATATGATAGAGATTTCGTCCGAAGTTTTTGTGGTGGGGCCCACACGGACTCGGTCGTACAGCACCATCATGTACAAGGCAGTGCACATGACATGTGAAGTGTCCCCGAACCAGCATAGCGAAGGGTTCTTTAAGACACAACAAGACCACTGTA
>NW_025226718.1:0-6167 GCF_018294505.1 Triticum aestivum | reverse complement strand
AGTGTTGGTCCAAACTAGAGCACTGTGCGGGACCATTCCTTGGCAACTTGGATTACGTCGGTACACGTACGCTTAGCTTATCTGGTGTGCCCTGAGAACGAGATATGTGCAGCTCCTATCGGGATTTGTCGGCACAGTCGGGTGGTCTTGCTGGTCTTGTTTTACCATTGTCTAAATGTCTTGTAAACCGGGATTCCGAGTCTGATCGGGTCTTCCTGGGAGAAGGAATATCCTTCATTGACCATGAGAGCTTATGATGGGCTAAGTTGGGACACCCCTGCAGGGTTTAAACTTTCGAAAGACGTGCCCGCGGTTATGAGGCAGATGGGAATTTGTTAATGTCCGGTTGTAGATAACTTGACACTTGACCTCTTTAAAATACATCAACAGCGTGTGTAGCCGTGATGGTCTCTTTTCGGCGGAGTCCGGGAAGTGAACACAGTTTTGGGTTATGTTTGACGTAAGTAGGAGTTCAGGATCACTTCTTGATCATTGCTAGCTTCACGACCGTTCCATTTGCTCTCTTCTCGCTCTTATTTGCGTATGTCAGCCACCATATATGCTTAGTCGCTGCTGCAACCTCACCACTTTACCCCCTCCTTTCCCATAAGCTTAAATAGTCTTGATCTCACGGGTTTTGAGATTGCTGAGTCCTTGTGACTCACCAGATACTATCACAACCGTTGCAGGTGCCGATGATACCAGTGCAGGTCATGCAACCGAGCTCAGATGGGAGCTCAACGAAGATCTTGGTCGTTGTTATGTTTCGTTTCATGTTGATCAGTAGTGGAGCCCAGTTGGTACGATCGGGGATCTAGCAGTTGGGTTATCTTCTTTTCTTTTGGTTTTGTCCGTAGTCGGACTATGTGTGTACTCTGAATGATGTATGATTTATTTATGTTCATTGTGTGAAGTGGCGATTCTAAGCCAACTCTTTATCCCAGTCTTGTTCATTACATGGGATTGTGTGAAGATGACCCTTCTTGCGACAAAACCACAATGCGGTTATGCCTCTAAGTCGTGCTTCGACACGTGGGAGGTATAGCCACATCGTGGGTGTTACATGCAGCACCCAGTCTACTTTGTCAGCTCCCTCTTCCAGGGGGCTAGGTCAAGGTATCCTGGGATGCAGAAATTGCTTTTCGGCCTCCTTATGGCCTCAAGAAAGCCGCGTCATTATTTCCAAGCACATGAAAGTCACCATCGTCACATGACTCCCTTTGCAACGAATCTTGCATAACCCAGATGCAACTGGGAGGATTGTGGAGTGGGCATTGGAGCTGTCAAGCTTTGTTCTTAAGTTTGAGAGCACCTCAATGATGAAAGCAGAGCCTCGGCGGAATTCATAGCAGAATGGACATCTACGCCCGATGAAGAGGTTCAAGAAACCACCCTTCCCGGCAAAGAGGCAAGTAGTCATTGGATTATGTACTTTGATGGAGCCTTCTCGTTACAAGGTGCAGGTGCCACCATGTTGCTCGTCGCACCCACCGTAGAATGCCTCGTGTACGTGATCCAAATGCACTTTCCCTAGGAGAGGTCGACCAACAACACTGCAGAATACAACGGGCCGCTTGCTGGTCTCAGGATCGTGGCAGACCTCGGGATCAGGAAGCTTATTATCAGAGGAGATTCACAACTTCTCGTCAGACAAGCTAACAAGGATTATCATAGACCGCTGATGGATGCTTACGTGGATGAAGTGAGGAAGTTGGAAGAGCACTTTGACGGTCTACAAGAAGAGCATGTTCCTCGAGCAGAGAACAACATTGTCGATGACCTGTCAAAACGCACTGCCCTCAAGCTACCTATGGAACCAAGTACCTTTGTGCTTCAATTAACTTAGCCATCCGTCGAGCCATCAGCAGAAAAGAACAAGCGATGGAAAGTGGGCCCCGACAAATACTTTCCCACAAAGCTTCCAGGAGTCGCCGATAAGGAAGTTGCCGGGTACGCTAAGCTTGCTGGAGAGCAGCAGCCCCTGACAGGGGTCCAAGCCTTTGCCGTCGAGGCAAATGCCCCCACAGCAGAAAGCATGCCTTTGGTCCTTGCCATCGAGCCCCAGGCTCCAGCATGGGCACAACATATAGTCTATTTCCTCCAAACAGGGGATCTCCCCGAGGAGCAGGAAGAAGCGGAGAAAGTAGCCCACCGGTCTAGCACGTACCAGTTTTTAGATGATGCCCTTTATAGAAGAAGTCCAAACAGCATGAATCGAAGTGTATTCCTCAGGAGGACGGACTGGAGCTGTTGGTAGAGATACGCGGAGGCATATGTGGCTCCCACATAGGGTCATGAGCCCTTGTCGGCAAAGCATTCTGGCAAGGTTTCTTCTGTCCCACTGCCCTCCAGGATGCAACGACACTATTAACCAAGTGTGAAGCGTGCCAATTTCATTCAAAGAAGCTTCATCAACCAGCTCAAGACCTTCAAACAGTCCCCCTCTCCTAGCCATTTTTGGTCTAGGGTCTCGACATACGGGGCCCCTTTCCCCGTGCTGTCAGGGGCTTTGAGTACTTGTACGTCGCGATTGACAAGTTCACAAAGTGACCGGAAGTGGAGCCGGTGAGGAAGGTGATAGCGCAGTCAGCAGTCAAGTTCTTTAAGGGACACTTTTGCCATTTCGGTGTGCAAAATAGAGTCATCACTAACAATGGCACACAGTTCACAGGCCCCACCTTCATGCAGTATATCCAGGACCTTGGTAGCAAGGTATGCTTTGCTTCTGTTGCCCATCCAAGGAGCAATGGCCAAGAGGAAAGGGCAATTGCTGAAGTGTTGCGAGGCCTCGAAACAAGAACCTTCGACAAGCTGTGCAAGTGTGGAAGGCGCTGGATTGACGAATTGCCAACAGTTCTTTGGTCAATCAGAACGACACCAAATCGAGCCACTGGTCAGACACCCTTTGCCCTGGTTTACGGGGCAGAAGCTGTTCTCCCCACTGAACTCATATACGGGTCACCTCGAGTGCTCGCTTATGATGAGCTTGAGCAAGAGTAGTTGCACCAAGATGATGCAACACTCCCTGAGGAAGATCGTCTTCGAGCTGCCATGCGAGCCGCTCGCTATCAGCAAGCCTTGCGCCGCTATCATAGCCGCAAGGTTCATGCCCGAAGCCTTGAGGAAGGCGACCTTGTTCTTCGGTGTGTTCAGTCCGCCAAGAATTCAAACAAGTTGATTCCGATGTGGGAAGGCCCCTATCGGGTAATACGAGTCACCAGGCCCGGCGCAGTCTTCCTGGAGACCGAAGATGTTATTCCAGTGAGCAACTCCTGGAATATCGAACATCTTCGCAAGTTTTACCCATAGAGCGCGGTTGCCGGGAGCTCTGGCAACCCCCCTTTTGTAGTAGCCTTGCCAGCAAGACATGTAACCCAATGTACAGAGCCAGGCGCAGACCCTGCACACAGCTAGATAGTTTTTAGCATGTGCAGTTTCCTGCTAGTTTCCATGTTTATATATTTATATGTATGCATGTGTACTTGTCCAGGATATTGTGCTACCTTAGATACTAACAGGTGTTGGGAAACCGCCAAGGCTCCATGCCCATGTCCTCTCTTCCCACCGACGCAGTAACAACTCCCCGACAAGAGATTGAGAAGACTGCTTGGTGCGGCGTCTCCATCAACAACTATGTCAGATAAAGTTCCTCCCCTGCCCATTCATGTTCATAATTTGTGACTTGCACATTAGAAAACCTTGCCACTCTGTCTAGACTTGGGTGCTCTCATCCCCAACTTGAATGCTGCTTCGGTCGGGGTAGTTGCAGTAATATTGGGCAAAAGAAGAGTTTGGCAGGGGGCTGGACCCTGCGCCTGCAACCCGGCAGATGTGGTTCTCTAGCAGGCACTTGAGCGCCGACAAGGTAGCTTGCCGGGGAGACTCATATGTTTTCATTAAAGGGGCACTTTGGCTATGCATGAACGTATACGTGCATGAGTTCCCGGCGAAAGCTCATCTTTTTCATTGATATGCTGATGCAAGTACCAATATTACAGAACATAAGCATGGGCTCGGTAGATTACATTTCCTACAAAACTAAGATTTGGAAAGTTCCTACAAATTGAGAAAAAGATAAGTAACCCGTAATCCCTGTTCTTTCCCTATTCCTCCCCAGGTACGGCTGCCGCGCAAGGTGACGGGCATGGGGAACTGGGCGATGGAGAACTTGACAAGGAAGCCTGCCAACCACCGTCGCCAGGGATAGCAGGACAAGGCCCCCGGCAAGGTGTGTTTCCCAGGGAGGGAGCGGGCTAGATGATGGTGCGGCCACTTTCGGTCAGTCAGAGTCGGAGTCGTTGTCCTCCCACCCACTACCATCGTCGTTGCTGGCGCTGCCCTCCTTGCCGCTGTCGCTCGACAAGGAGCTTTCGTCGTTAGTGGAGCTCTCCACGCAGCACCCTAAGCGAATTCTGGAGTTCCCGAAGACCTTGACGGAGAGCAGACCACTCTCCATTAACTTAAAATGGAGAATGTGCCCCTCCGTCAAGCAGTGGGCCCGTGCAAAAGTTTTCCACCCATGACGAAGATACATGAGGTGAGGGCAAAGAAAGTCAACGTCAGCCCATATGCTGCCATTCCCGCAGCCCCTCATGTGAAGCCTCAAGGACCGCGGGGCCTCCTGCTGCATTACCCGGGCGAACAGGGTCGGAAGCCGGAGGTGACTCCGCACAGGTCTATACAGCCTGATGAAGAACTCGTAGGGCTGGTCCATGATGTAGCCGCCCATCGGAAGTGGAGCCGCCTACGGGGACGCGGCTGGAGCTCCGCCCTGTCCACCTCCTCCCCGGGCACCGTGATGACCGCGGCCCCATCCCCTTCCTATCCCCCTCACGGCGGGCTCCGCCGATGGAGGCTCCGGGGGAGGCGGAATGCGTTGTCGAGCGGAGGCCCTCGTCGCCGCCGTCGAGGCGCCGACGCTCCCTTTCGCCATGGCGAATGAGAGGAAGATAGCAAGAAAGAGGAAGAGAAGAGGGCGAATGCGCATCGTCCCTCCCTCCTTCTTATAGAAGAGAAGGACCAGGGCCAGGCCACCCAGCCCAAAGGGCGGCCGCCCCACGCGGCCAATGCGGCCTCCGGAGGCACATGGAACCGGAGCAGACCCGCTCCCCCAATCAGCAATCACAATTAATGCCCACGTCCTCCGTGTCCTCCGTGTCCACCGACAGGTGGGGGCCATTTTTTCTACCCCGTGATCATGGGGTGCGGCGCCATGCAGGCTGCGACCCGAGTCCACTTAGTAAATGAGTAGCGACCCTGCAGATTCCTTCCTTTTTTAATAAGGGAAGCACGGACTGCCTCTTTGCTATCGACTATGAGATGACACAAGCATGCTGAGGTCATCCCACACACAACCCCCACGTCACATACTCGAAGCGGGTCGTGGGGAAGCGAAAAATACAGAAAGATCGTGGCGGTTCGCCTCTGCCACGCCCACCCGCGCACTGCTTTGGGCCTGGCCCAACTACGCCTTGCGCTTATATGTGGCCCAGGCCCGGGGGCTCCTATCGGTGTACAAAAGTATGGGTACTTCTGTACCCCTTACTTGTGCATGGACGGTCGCAGCCACGCCTTCAGCAGGGCTTGGCAAAACAGAGGAGGACGGCTGTAGGCAGGACATGTACAAGGAATATCAAAACAGACGCTCCAAGTAACAAGCAGCAGAAGGCTCGCAAGGCCACGCCCGGCAATGAGCGTTGCCGACGCGACCTGCGAGGCCCCCAACAAGCTCCTCGACGGGACAGCTGGCGAAGATACCAGTAGGGCCACCAACCTTGGGGTCGAGATCTCTCACACCATCGACAACATTAAGACCAAGATCTGGAGAGCACATGACCTGTAGCATGCAGCCCCTCATGAAGATTGGCAACCCATGAATCCAGGTGGGATCAAAAGACGAAGACCCCCGGCAAGACCCTTGCTGTGGACGACTCCAGGACCCCCGGAATGCCTTGCCATGGACGATCGCTGGGCCGCGGCCAGACCCGCGCCCGACAAGGTTTCGCCACTTCACCACCACTCCAATGCGACGATAGGCATGCGAGCTAAGCAGGCGGCATGCAGATCTTCGTGGAAGCCTACCATTTCTCCCACACAGTAGCTGGTAGGCCAGCATAGAGCTGCGTGCCTCGTCGGCCCGGACGCGTGGCGAGGCGAGGAGGAGCGGC
>NW_025226717.1:0-6194 GCF_018294505.1 Triticum aestivum | reverse complement strand
ACGACCCCCTGCACCCTCTCCCCCGCACCCTCCCCGGCCCGCTCCACCATCACAAATGAATGCAACTAAAATTGCAAAAAAAATTGATTATATTTTCAAATAACAAATTTGATGATATTTTCAAATAATAAATTTGATGATATTTTTTCATATTCATAAATATTTTCAAATAACAAATTTGATGATATTTTTTACAAAATTATGATTGTTTTTATAAAAAAATACTGTTATGATTTAAACAAGTTTGAACATATTTAAACACAAATAAATATCAAACAACATTTTAAATGTATAAAAACAAAAATTGGGGAGCCTGGGAATCGAACCCAGGACCTCCTAGTGTGTGTGTTGCGTGCTGACCAGTCGGGCAAGTGGGCGTGTTCTGATGGAGATAGGGTTAGGTGGAATATAACCTGACCAGTCGGGCTAGTAATTAAAACAAAATTCTAATGGCGCACCAGGGGGAGCTGCGCCATCGCTATCGTCGTACTTATGGCGCACTAGGGGGAGGTGCGCCATTGCTAACCCTCCCCCCACTCCACCTATTCCCCTCGCACTGTGGCCTCCCTCCCTCCCTTGCCAGATCCCCAACTCGCCAATCGTACGCCGCCGCCCCCTTGCTCCGCCCCTTCCATCCATCGGCCTGCACGCCGTTGGAGACGTAGCAGTCGCTGTGGTCTTGTGCTGCCCCGACGTCGTCGCCCCGACCCCCGCGGGACTCCACCCCGCTGCCCCCGCGCCCCCAGAACAGGATTGGCCGAGCGTGCGCGCTAGGGTTCCTCACCCCGCCGCCCGCTCCTCTCCTCTCCTCCTCCCTCCGACGAGCGCGGCCCCGACGCGCCCACCCCGCTTGCCCCTGCCGTCCTCCGCCACCGGCTCCTGCTCTCCTTCGACCTCGGCGAGCGAGGACCCGGATGAGCTCGGACCCCGACCCCGACCCCTTCACCGACCCCGACCCGTCAGGCGACCAGGTACCTCTCCTCCTTCCTCATTCCTCCCTCTATCCACCATTCCCCATTCCCTCCCTCCCTCCCCTCGACCGTGGCAGTGTAGGTCATCTGATCGTTTTATTTCTGGCTTGAGTTGCAAGTTCTTGTCATGTTCATATATGTTATTTGCCTGGCATGGTTCAAAATGTGAGTGTGATTACTGCCAATCCCGGGGTTTTGAAACTATATTTACTGAAGTATTTCAGGAAACTGATGAATTTATTTTGCTTGCATTGCTCAAGTTTTTATACTGAAACTAAGTAAAAATATTTGTAGATGTATTCTGAAAATAGTGTATATTCTGAAAATATTTGTAGATGTAATCTGAAAATAGAGTATAACTACCAATCCCTAGGGTTTATCTTGGGTTTATAAAGTTGGTAGTTCTGTCATAAGAATTTGTTGAGGATCACCATGAGAAATAATTCAAACTGAATGTATTGGCAGTGTGTTAACTGAATTTTCGCACTGCATTTTTGTAACTAGGGTTTATCTTGGGTAGGACCAGGAGATGTCTAGGGACAATATTTTGGCCATATGGTTAGCAATGTGAAGGGAATATGAGAGATTAATTCAAACTGAATGTATGTTTGTAACTGAATTTTTTTGACAGTGTGTTAACTGAATTTTTTTGACAGTGTGTTCACTGAATTTTTTTTGACAGTGTGTTAACTGGCCACTTATCTTCATTTCAAAGTCCAAGTTGCAGCCATTTAGATTGACAGCTGGACAGAAGGTATCTTCTAGTAACTTTAGAGTGGAAGGCAGCTTCACTCCGTAGCTATATAGACAACTTCAAATTGGATGGCATGGAATATATTGTTGGGGTTTTCACTTTTTCTACTTCGCTTGGTATCTTTTTTAAATGTTATACACAATAACATAGTTCATATGCGATATGTGAATTTTCCTTTTCTGCATGTCACATCAACCTGTATTACTCTCACAGTCACATTGCGAGGCATTGTCTTGCTGCCTCATGAAGTAAATAGAAAAGAGCAACACAGGCTCATGCCCAGTGCAACCTAAAATTAGCACCTTCTGTTTAGATGTTTATATTTACAACTTATTTTGTTAACATAGTAACAGGCAGACTTACCAATCCAGCTGATATATTGAATATGACCACGTGGACTTCACTTTGTCACTTGTCAGACTTCTGCATCCAATGAATTGGGGCTTTCTGATATTATTATTTTTATAAAATGACATTCTTTTTAGAGTTTCAGCTTTTATGTACATACATTAAACTAAAAAGGTATCTCTACCACTACATGAAGTATAAGCATGCATTCTAACAAAACTATGTCTCTACGTAAAAGCATTCATTCTAAAGAAGATACCTTTGGTAAAATGTGTTTAACTTGCTTCTAGCTTAAGTGAGTAGCCAGTACTGTAGTGAGTAGCTTAACTTGTTTAAGTACTGCCAGTTAGTAGTACTGCTAGTGAGTAGATGAACTCCATTTAACTAGCTTAATTGAGTTTCAGTTGTGTAGTGAAGTTCTTCTATTTTGTATGATGCGGTTCACGCTTAAACTGTCCTTCTATGTAGTCTGTTGGATCATCTATGTACTATTTATGCTGTGGCATGTGGTGTGGTCGACGCTGAGATGTCAACTCTATGTACTATGTATGTTGTGGCATAGGTGAAGCCACTGACTACACTTCAGGTTCTACTCCTGGAACACTTTAGGAGTTTTACTTCATAACTGGAGGATTTTGATGATATTGGAGGGTTTTGTCTCCGACCATCGTGTCGTGATGATATTGTGGGGTGTTGTGGGGTTGCAGCTGGGCGGGGGTAGGGTAATGATTTTGCAGGTACCCCGAGAGACCCTTGAGTTTGCCGGAATGTCGATTAACTTCCGTTCCGGCAAATTCGGGTACTCCATATGTCCTATTTCCAGCAAAGGTCATGCTGAAATTTTCCATGAATTTTAGCATGACTTTGCTAAAAATAGGACATATGGGGTACTTGCAACTAATGCATGGGCCGGGGGTATCTTAGTACTTAGTTAAGTAGGATCAATTGCCCCGCCATTCTTGCTGCATAGGTGGCAATAGAGCCAAGTGATTAGTGACAAGTGATTAGGCCCAACCTAGGGTGCCTCGGCATCAATAAACCCTAAATGATGAAAACTTAACTTAGCATTTAAGGTACCTCGGCGTCGACAAACCCTAAATGATGAAATCTTGGCTTCTATAGGGTGCCTCGGTGTCGATGAGAACCTAAATGATGTACGCTTAGGCTTTTAGGGTGCCTCGGTGTCGACAAACCCTAAATGATAAAAGCTTGGCTTTTAGGATGCCTCAGTGTCGACAAACCCTAAATGATGAGACCATGATCTTGTTCCTTGACAATAACCAACTTTTTGACCAAACTTTTTTCCTATTTAGAGCGAAACATGACCCACAACAATGAGGCCGGCGGTTCGGGCGGCAAGCAATTCTGGGAGCTGTCCCAGGAGATGGAGGAACAACCTCACTGCTATGAGGATGCCGCGGAAGACACCGATCCTGACTACACAACCCCTAGTGGCATCGGGCATGACACCACTGGTGGTGCCACCGACGATGCCACCACTGATGGTGCTGCCGAGGATGCCACCACTGATGATGGCGGCACACGCACAGATGGCAGCCAATTGAAGAGGCAACGGAAGGACTGGCGCCCGAACGCGCTCCGCACCGTCAAGGAGGAATTTACTCAAGTGAACTCCGACGGGCATCCAACGGAGCCCAAACATATAGTCAAGGGGTACTCGGTTTAGCTCGGGTGCATTCTCCGGAGCACCGTCTCGATCAACACCGAGAACCTTAGGCATAAGGACCGAGGGAATTTGCGCAACCTCCTCTTCATGAAGTTGCACGAACGATACAAGTTCCCCGCTGAATTTGAAAACACACGCCTCTCAGGAAATAAAGTGAACAGTGCCGCCCTCACGAGGATGAGCACGACCATGTCTACTTGGAGAAGCGCGGTGAAGAGAATGATTTAGAAAGGTGATAGTTATGAGAAGATCAAGGCGAAAAATCCTTTGATCAGCAAAGAGGACTACAACGAGTTCAAGATCAAGTGCGAAAGCAGTGCAACCTCCGAATCAAGTCAGTGGGGGAAAGAAATACGGGAGTTGAACCTAGGGGAACACAAACTCGGTCCTGGCGGTTACAGAGTGGCGGAGCCTATAAGGGACAAAGAGGATGCGAAGCGTGTCGAGCAAAGCCTACCACCCCGCTTCGAGAAATACAACAGTGACAAGCAGACCAGGAACTATGTCAGGGCCCGGTACAAGGAGGACCCGATAACAAAGGAGCTTATCACGGATCCGAAGACCAGGGCGCTTGAGCTTGTTCTGGCGAAGGAGACTGAAATCAGTAGCGCGGGGTTGTCTCAAAGCACCCATGCTTGGGATAGCACTCTAAATAGGGCGTTGAATGTAATGAAAAACAAGGATAAGCTCAGTAAGCCGTCGTCAGCTGGTCGTGTGGCCGGCAAAGGCTTGTCCACAAAATGGTCGTCATGATATACTGTTGGTGGGTGAAAGGAGAAAAAGACCAGCTCGGAAAGCCAGTCGCGCGAGGTTCAAGAACTCAAGGCACAAGTGGCACGGATTACAGAGATTATCCAAGAGCAAATGCAACAACAACTGGGATCGACGCTCACCGGCATTATGCCTACCTTGATTCATGGGCTGACGACGTGGATTGCGGGTGGCCAATAGGGGCCGCCCTTGATTCCCAGCTTCAGGCCAGCAACTCGCACAACGCGCAGGCGACGCCATTGGAGTCTCCGGCGGCGGCGGTATTGGTGTCTTCGACGCCGGCACGACCGGCATTGGAGCTTAATGCACCCGGGTGTACGCTGATCGGCACCTCGGCAGCAAGCGGCCCCTCCGTCAGTTGCCCGCCCGCCGTTGGTGGTGCCTCGACATTAGGCGAGCTCGACGCCATCATCACGATAACTAATTAAGCCTCTCGGCCGAGGACTTCATCTCCTTTTACCTTTGACTGGGCATCCCTGGCGCCCTACATGTTTTCGCAGGGCGCCGCCGATGTTCCGTGCACTCTCCTGCACTTCGTGAACGACGAGTTGGTGGATGTTGCCAAGGGCAAAATCGTTCAACCGGGCAACCCTGTGTTCCACTGTAAACCGATGCCACCCACCGTGTATAGGGTTCAACTGGTTCGGGTGCTACCAGGCTGCGACGAGTTGTTACCTCCGATTCGACCCACCGGGACCGACGAAGATGATCTGATGACCCTCAGCACCTGCCTAAGCTGGCCCCTACTTTCGCCGAAGAGCCAGATTCATTTGGGGCGGGGGGCACCACCCCAAAGACAACACCGCCAGTCGTTCCGGCGCCAAGCCATGGCAAGACCGCCGCAACGCTACTGGACACGCCGGACATCCCTATGGCACAAGATCCGAACATGCATATGGCACAGGATCTGGATGACGACGACAACGATGATGGTCGTACATTTAGCAAAATTGATAAGTACGTTGCCGAACATGGGTACGATGACGAATTCTGCGGGCCTCTTTCTCAAGAACCCAACCCTACAAAAGACGACCGCGGTCTAGCTGGTATGGCGGAGAAACCCAATTGCAACAGGCGTCGTCTGGCGTTCAGTTCTCAGGAGACGCCTCCAGCTGCCGACTTCACCGAGCCTCAGATAGCCGAGGTGCCAAATATTATCAGCCCCAACACACTCAAGAAGGCGGTCTGTGAGCAGAACTCGGTCCCATTACAACAAAAGAAGAAGGGACGGAAAAGAAAGAGTAACAAGGGTGCGAGCCAGCCAGCACCGAGTACGATCCGTGCTCAGGATGGGCCACCTTCACCTAAGGATATCTCGAGGAGGGTGCATGTGGCGGGTTCGGAAATGCTACCGACAAATATGCTCAATGCTGCAACTGGTGCTATGCGGAGTCTGCATGACAGTGTTCTTTCTTTGGAGAAGCGGCATCTCAGAGAGAATGATGTGGCATACCCGGTTTTCGTGGCCAAGGTGCCAGAGGGCAAGGGCTTTGTGGATGGCCCTATCGGGGGTACGATCGTCCTGCGGTTTGATGACATCTTTGCTATGTTTAACCTTCATCCGCTGCACTACACCTTCGTTCGGCTGTTTTTGCTGAGTATGGAGATGCGGATCATTAGAGACAACACTCCAGACATCGTGATAGTTGACCCCTTCTACATG
>NW_025226716.1:0-6222 GCF_018294505.1 Triticum aestivum | reverse complement strand
AAGCACTTCTTCCAGCGCAATTCCAGGGCATTCAAAAGGGGCATGTGGACGCATCGCAAGATACAGTCGGAGTGCGGCATGCACGCAATGTGGCACAAGACCGGCAATACCTTGCCGGTGATAGTCAATGGCCGGCAGACGGGCAACAAAAAAGGTTCTGGTGCTGCACACCAACAAGAACTTCGACCAACAGAGGACCAACTGGGTGATGTACTAGTACCACCTCGGGAAGTTGGAGCAAGAGAAGGAGCGGGAGCTGGTCCTCTGCAAGATTTTCTACCAGACGAACACTAGGGCCAGGAGTAAAAATATTATAAGTTAGTTTGGTATTGGTAGTTTTACTACCTTGTCGTACGCAAGTTGGTATTGTTGTTAACGATCTTTTGGTATGAACTTGCATTTGCTTCCAACCATCTTGCCGAGGGTCGACGTGGATATAAAGCTGGATCATTTGTTTTGAAATGAATTTTCAGGCACTTGATTTTTATTTGATGGGTACCATAAGCACCTGTCGTTCGAATTCCCAGTTCTCCATTTTTTTCAAAACAAGTGCATGCACTTATTATCATGATGAAAAACCAATATCCCTGTTGCATCCCAGTAATCAGTCTGTACTTGCAGAATTCTCTCGTTTATTCAGCACGTATATTGTTTTTTCAGGTCGAGCAAGTTTCAACTGGGCTGTAGACTGCCCAGGGTTGGTTTTGTTTTTAACAGGCCCAGCCCATGACGACAACAGCCTCACCGCCCCCATACTACTCCCACTGCTGGCCAGGCCATCCCTCCACTCACCCACTCCCCCTGTTATTCTGCGGCGAGGGCAGCCTCACACCGCAGCCGAACCAGTGAACCCTCGTACTCCTCTCCGCGTGGGCATCCACTACCCTGTCTTCCCTGGCTCCGCGTCGTCCCCTTACTAGGACTCGCCATCGTCCACCGCCGTGCTACTCTCGGCGCGGCGTGGTTAATGTGATCAACGACCGACTTCCATCGGAAGAGTACTATAAGTGGAGAGGCTGACAGCTAGGTCCGCGGCAGCCGCAAGGAAGTGCCTCCTCATTACGCACAAAATAATTATTCCTCCACCTGACAACTGGGACCCACCGGACGGGCCACCAGTATTTCGCGAAAAAAACCTTTCCCCCTGCTGCTGGGACCCACTGGACGGGCCACCGTATTTCGTGAAAAAACATTTCCCCCTGACTGCTGGGACCCACCGGACGGACCATCGTATTTTGCGAAAAAACGTTCCCCCCGCTGTCAGCTCGGACCCATCGGAAGTGCCTCCTTATTACGCACAAAAAAAGAATACTCCCCCTGCTAGCTGGGACCCCACCATGGTGGTAGGCTGACTTGTGGGTCTACTAAGTTGACGGGGACGGAGGCCTTTGTCAACTTAGTCAATATGAACAATTCTAGCTCCAGTGACCGTACGATGTCCATCCAACGGCCGTCGTGCTTCTTCAATCTCTGCTCTTCTTGCTCCAGCCGCTCAAACAAGCGTCGGCGGGACTGTCTGCTCCCTCCTCCCCGCGGTCGGTTGTGCTGCCCCACAGGCCTCACCGTCCCACCGTACTCCCATCGCTGGCCTAGCCATCCCTCTATTCACCCACACCTGCTGTTATTCTCCAGCGACGGTAGATGAACCAGTAAACCCTCATACAGTCGTACTCCCCTCCACGTGGGAAACAACTACCGAGTCTTCCCTCCCTCCGTTTCGTTCCCTTCCTAGGCCTCGCCATCGTCCACCTCCTTGGTTCAGTTAACAGCAATCGATCGATCGCTCTGGTTCAGTAACGCGTAGCCTATAGTGCAATCGCTCGGGTTCAATTAGAGCCCAATGCCTCGCTCGGGCTCAGTTAGAGCCAACGCCTCACACACATGCGCGTACATGTATGAGAGAAATGCGCATCGCTCGGCCCCCGACCTCCCACCTTAACCGGGAACTCCCCGAAATATTCCTCACCCTCGCTTCCACCATGGTTTTTTCCGTCAAGGACGGCCCAAAGAATGTCATGCAGCTGCGTCTCCGGCCCGCCCAGTACCAAAAGCCCATTTTCTATCATGATTTTTGTCATAGAAGTAGGAGCCTACCACATCTATGATGATACCGGGTTTTGTCACAATTATCGTCATAGAAGTGTCATATGTATGATAGAATTTTTTTCGTTCGGCCCAAAATGTCACGGATGTGTCTTTTTTTGTAGTGATGGAGAAGCTCAAGCTCAACAGGAGGCTGAAGAAGTGAAGGAATCAACTGAGAAGAACCTTGCCTTGTGTTGTAATCTTGTAGTGCAGCCAAGTGAAGGGTCAAGTATTGGATGATGACCTCCCACCATCACCGAGCTAGGATTTTGACTATCCTTCTGAAGAAGAGATTGTGCAGAACCCGAAGGCGGATATCCAGAGGACCTTCCTACCATGCCTTGGCCATGTTCGTGCATGGTTCAGGGATGTCGAGGGGGATGCCAAGACAAGCTCATCGACGTCACAAGAAGCTACAAGATCCAGGGCCATGTGTCTTCTTGTGACAACAGGGAAAGGCTCATTAGGTGGAGGGAGCACTTCACAAAATGAAGATATATACAAGCAATTGTACACCGATATTACATCAAGGCATCCTCAAGACCTTGAAGGACAACGACAAGTTCCAAACCGGCCAGGGGGCAATACAATATTAAAATCCGTCGCTAGTCAAGGTGTGACAAATGGGTTTACTGGAGATGGAGAACGCCAGGACAACCTTGATGACGAAGAAGGCTTCTCCGACTCATCTTCCTCGCCATTGTTGGAGAGTCGTCCACACTCCCCTCGTCACCATGAACTATCTTCATTGGTTTGGTTAGATTATGACAGCGGTGAGGAAGACCACCACACTGCACCCGTTTTCATGGTGAATCATGGTGAGAGCCTCGTGGATAAGGATCCTGCTGCCAAGCCACCCGTTGATGGCCCTGAGGGCCCAAGTGTTGCAAACGTATTAGCGCCACAAGAAGTTTCTCTAGAAGAAGAGGTCAGAAACCAATGCCAGACAATTGACCAATTGGCGTCAAAGCTTGACCAGTTCATTAGCTCATGATGAACAACCAAGGCGCTCCTCCACAAGGCGTGCTGCAATGAGTGGTGGATCCGCAAGAGGAGGAACTTCAGGTGGGCCCTCCTGCTAGGGTGCCCCTAAATGATGTTCCTCAACACGACTCCAACACACAGGCTCAACCTTGGGTTAGCCATGCTGGTTTTGCCAACGGAGTGCCACGCACGGTTATGCTGAAGGAATACCACTACATGGTCAGGGATATGGTGGACAAGAAATTGAAGCAAAGGGCGATAGATCAAACGCCTCGAATCTTTGTGAGTGAGCTGGAGAAGCCTTACGCGGCATGGCATGACATGATGGCGTATCCTGCAGGGTGGCACCCACCAAAGTTCGGTCAATTTGGTGGAACCGGTGATGCAAGGGAGCACTTGGCGTACTTCTAGGCGGCATGCGGCGACACAGCAAACAACTCGTCACTTCTCCTTCACCAATTTTCAGTGTCGTTAACCGGGCCCGCCTTCCATTGGTACAACCGTTTACCGATTGGGTCGATTGGGAGTTGGGGGGCATGAAGGAGGTTTTCAAGAATAACTTCGTCGCCATGAAGAAGGACTTCTCCATTGTCGAGCTGGTGCAAGTCCGACAACGACGAGATGAGTCCATTGATGACTACAGCATCCGCTTCTGCAACAGTTATGAGCGTCTCGCCAGGGAGATGCACCTCGAGGATGCCATTGAGATGTGCGTCCATGGGATGCAGCAATACTGGTCACTTGAAGTGTCTCAGCGCGAGCCTAGAACTTTTAGTGCCCTCAGCACGGCGGTAGCTGCCACGAAGCTTGAGTTTGAGAAATCGCCAGAGATAATGGATCTCTATAAGAATGCCAGCCCATTTGATCCCACTAAGCATTTCGCCTCGATGTCCAAGAAAATCAACAACGGTAGCAGGGCGAAGGCACTAGCTGAAACAAACACCACCAAGGTCTTCTTGTCTGCACCGCAAGGCCATGTGCCCATATTGGGTGCAAGGGGAGAACAAGCCGAAGTGAGGCAATGATCGATGATGCAAGAACTCCTCAAGAAGCAATACGTCTTTCATCGGGAGCTTGTCAAGGGCATGTTCAACCAGTTGATGGAGCATCGAGCCTTGAACTTACCAGAGCCTGGGAGGCCCGATCAGGTGAGGATGACAAAAAATCCTTTTTTCCCATAACACAGGTATGTGGGGCATGTCATTGAAGATTGTAACACATTCAAAGAATGGGTCCAAAGAGCCATTAACGAGAGGAGGATCAACCTTGACCCAGAAGCTAACAACCCAGAGTACCATACAGCAAACATGGTGAGCATGAAGTTACCGTATCTGCCATGTGAAGACACGAAGCTCGAAGAAACATGGGTGCCACTAGCCCAAGTTGAAGACCAACTTCCAACCTCGTCCTCTCCAAGACGTTGACATCTCCCTTTCGGCCGCAGGTGACCCCAGCCATTCTCGAGGAGGAGCCTTGGAGTATGGTGCGCCGAAGGCCATACACAAGAACGCTCTCACCACGACATCCTCGCCCGGCTTCACCAGTACGTGCTCCCCTAAGAATTCCATGGCGGTTCGATCCAATTCAATGCTGGCCTCCACCAAGATTTGTCCCTATGTCAGAGGGAGAAGATCCTTTTCCTCGACAGGAGCGTGTACTGTCAACCTTGGCACAGTTGTTGCCACCTGGCTGGGGGCAAGCATCGGCAAAGGAGGTGGAGAAAGTGCAAGCAGGAGCAAGCTCACCCCAATCACCAAGCATAGAGAGTTGCAACATCATCCATGACTACAGAAACACTCCTTCCGAAGACGTGTTTACTCCTGAAGTGTAGGCTGTCCTCCACGCCGAAGAGACAACAAAGGAAGTGCCATTGGAAGAGGTGAACATGAACCTGCGTGGCGGCAAGGTCCTACCTAAACCACTACCGACAAGGGTGCAGAAGACAACCGCCCCAAAGGAGGTGCCTTTGCAGAGGAATCTGAACAACAAGGCCAAGAGAAGATGAAGGCACGTGACGTCGACTACAACATCATCGCCCACCTCAAACGGATCCCTGCACTTTTGAGTGTGCATGATGCGCTCATGATGGTGCCTGACCTTCGCAAAGCCGTTATCAAGGCGCTCCAAGCCCTGAAACTCTATGAGGTGTCCATGGCAAAACACCGTCTTTGCTCTAGCCCATTGTTCCTGAACGTGATCACATTCGATGAGGATGATAAGCTCATAGAGGATGATGACCACAATCGGCCACTGTATGTGGAAGGTAATATTGGTGTTTCACATCTTCGTAGGATCCTCATAGACCCAGGGTTTATCGTGAATATTCTCCCTCTTCGGAGTTTAACGCGGGCAGTTTTTACAGTGGACGACTTGGAGGCCACTGAGGTTATGATCTGCGGCTTTGACAACCAAGGGAAGCCTACGTTTGGTGCCATTACATTGAAGATCTAGATGTCAACTTTTAGCTTCAAGGTGCGGTTCTTCGTCATTGAGGCAAATACCTCCTACTCCGCCCTTCCAGGAAGGCTGTGGATCCACAAGTACCGCATCGTGCCATCCACCCTCCATCAATGGCTGAAGTTCCGCCACGCCAGCGGCACACAAAAGCGCATCATCTACAACATATCTCCTTATACTGTGTAGGATTCTCACCATGCATATGCGAAGTATTACTTCCCCGTTGTAGATAGCGACCAGTAGTTGGGGCACACAACACCCCTGGTGGATCTCTTGAACAAACCAAGTTTTGGGCAAGTAGCCGAGACGAAGCTCCCCATCATGCCGAGCTCACCCGCCGATGCAAAGGGCTCCTCCTCTCAGAGTCATAGGAGCCAAGTCCGTAGGCGGTCATCTTCATCTGTGCGGTATGACTATAGCCCCTCTTCCCAATTGCAGGCAGGGGCCTCTACTTCGACATCATGTGGAATAGGATCTTCTATGCCTGGTCCAGTGACCCCATTACTGTTCAAGGCAAGGTTCCCGACGTCAACACCAATCACGCTGAGGTCAGCTACAACAATTTCTCAAGAGGCTGCCACTTCTTCATCAGCTTTGGCGCGCCGAGAGCCCATTTGTTTAACACTTGGAAGCTCTGCAGGTGCCCAGGAAGGCTCCATGATGCTAACAAGCGGCAATGATGCACCACCACCCATA
>NW_025226715.1:0-6264 GCF_018294505.1 Triticum aestivum | reverse complement strand
CCCAGTGGCCTCCAGCAACGGCTAGAAGCTCGCAGGCGCACGAGCCATAGTGCATCGCGCCCCTCCTATTTAAGGCCACGCCGGACCCCGTTCTCTCCATCCCTTGAGCTCTCTCGCCTCCTAGCGATCACCAAAAGAGCCCTGCTCCCCTCCCCCTCTCTGTGCTCGGGATCAAGCCGAGCGCCGCTGCCTCGGGTCACTGGTGTTTGCGCGGTAAGAGCCTCCCCCGCCGCTCCTTTCGCTTGATCTAGAACCGCAGCGAGCCCCTGACTCCTTCCCCCTCCTTTTCCCCTTCCTTTACAGCCGGAGTCGATCGGAACAACCACCGCCCGATGCACCTTCGCCGTGCTTCCTCATCGCCGGCAAACCAGGCAACTCCGGCGACGACCACCACCACCACTCGAACAGCGACTCCACGCTGAGTCCAACCGTGCCATCAGCTCGACCCGCCATGCCCTGCATCGCCGCTGGTGAGCACGCCGGCCCTCTGGTCGCTAGGTCAGAGATGACAGGCGGGCCCCGCCTATCATCCTCACCTCCCTCTCGCCCCCTCTCTCTCCCAATGGCAGCTGGGGCCCGCCCGTTAGGTTTAAAAATTTGGCGCGCGCGCGCGCGTCAGATCGGCTGGGCTGCGTCGCTGGCTGGGCCACTGCCCTGCGGCTGTTCTGGCCCAGCAGGCACAGTGCCCCTTCCCCTTTTTCTTTTCTATCAAACTTGCAAAAATTCCTCTATACTAAATACTAATCCGAATGAAATAATTCCAGTACCTAAATTCTTGTAAAAATCCCACCTATTTAATGGTGCAACTTTCATTCAAATCCAACAAACTTTTCTTAATTGTAAATATTTAAATGTGATTTCAAGCATTTAAATATACCTTTGTAAATCCATTTCTCCTATTCTGCTCCTCCAAATCCAAAACTAGGAATTTTCCCCTTCTTAGTGTTCACCCTAGTATTTAACAAAAATGAGTTGCCATTTTTCTGAGCACTTTGGTGTTTCTGTTTTACTATTGCCTTATTTTCTCGTAATTTTCTTGCGACGTTTACATCCCGTATTTGACGAAGTTGCTGAAGAAGAAGGAGGAGAAGGATTTGAAGACCTCGAAGAACAAGCCAATCAAGGCAAGCAGCCCTTTGACCATGTCACTTCTCTTGTTCATCGGTACCCTTTTTCGATTGCATGATGATGAAATATGATGGTGGTAAAACTTGTTGTGAACCACCCCAGGATGCATACCCCTACTCATGACCTTACCTTGTTCATGATTGCATTTTCAAGAGACTAGTTGATGCATAATGATGCATCTGTACCATGAACTCTTCATGGTTACATTCTTTTGAAAACCCCATCGGGTGCCCCTAATGCCCTCGGGAGATGTTGAACTAAGGTCACCACTTGAGGAAGAAGTGTTGTACCAAAGAGAAATTTTGGTGGGTGGGTGTAAAATGATGGATTAGATTTATGTGTGACTACCGTCCCAACCAAACATGTGCAACCACTCTACCCCTTTATGGGACGGGGCATTATTGATTACGTAGGCTGATACTAGCATGGTGCCCACATTACTAGTGACGGGGGTGACTTGAGGTCACTCTTGGGACGGGGTTGTGCTTGGATAGGCGGCCATGACTGTTTTCACAGGGCACCAGACACATCGTTGGTCCCTTCGTGTATGCGTAATAATGTGAAAAGGGCAGAGTCCCACGATCTTTTGCTTATACACGAGGGCCGTGTATCAACGAGTGGACCCTATGTTAGTGTCGTCTAGGGAAAGGTAATGATCGGGTGCTTCCCCCGAGTACTTGAGGTACTGCGGGATCGTGGATGACACGAAAGCTTCCCAGATCTTATGGGTAAAGTGCGCAACCTCTGCAGAGTGTCAAACTATTCAAATAGCCGTGTCCACGGTCATGGACAGTTGGGAGGTGCTACTTAAACTATGTCCAGAAATTTTACAATCTCTTTGCATGTGTGGAAGAGAACTATTTGTGACAAGGTGGTGACTTGACATGTTGAATGAAATGGCATTTATCCAAACCCTATTTGTGTTGATATCTGTAACCTATTCTCAAGGTTACCCATGTTCATTGATGCATATCTCACAAGTTGATAGGACATCTCAACTATCTTGAAGCTAGCCTGCTTACTTGTTGTACAATTGCATTGTTACTTTGAACCAAATCATGGGTTGCTCGCGAGTACATTCAAAGTACTCATTGGCTTGCCACTGGTTATTTAATTGACCAGGCATGGAAGAGCAGGAGTTCAAGGAAGAGTTCTTTGGTGACGAACATGCGAACTAGGATGCTTCCCAGTCAGAATTCCTGTAGGGTTAAGGCAGATGGCATGGGTTCTACTTATCAACGAAGATTTCCGCTGCTTAAAATTATTTGGTATTCAACCCCTGTGGCTTTATCTATGTAAGACTTGACCATAATGGTCATAATTTGTGTAAGACGGTATGTATGGATGTAAGACTCTTGTTATTCAGCTTCTGTGTGTTCAGTGAGCATTGATCTCTGGGATCACTGTACACGTGCATTCGGTGATCACGACTTATGAGTCGGGGTCCCCACAAAATGTTACGAAGAGGAACAGAGAGTTTGCATTGTAATCTCGGTTGGACCGATTACACAAACTCGATGGGACCGATTTTGGTAATGGACATACATAGAGAGATTACAATCCCATCTCGGTGAGATCGAGATCCCTATCGGTGAAACCGATTTGCCTAGGGTTTATGGCAGTGGCTAAGACATCTGAACTCGATGGCACCGAATGGAAAGAATCGGTGGGGACGAGTTAGACTTTTTTGTTTAGGACATATGTGGATGTGAGAAAGTAGTTGAGGGCTTTGGAGCATATCACTGAGCACTTGAGCAAGTAAGCCATTAAGCAACACCTCATCCCTCCTTGATAGTATTGGCTTTTCCTATAGACTCGATGTGATCTTGGATCACTAAAATAGAAAATGTAGAGTCTTGTGCTTGGAGCTTGAGCCAATCCTTTGTCCTTAGCATCTTGAAGGGGTTCCACATCCTCTAGTCCATGCCACTCCATTGTTGAACTTGTCTGAAACATACTAGGTAGAAGTGTTAGTCCAACAAGAGATATGTTGACATTAATTACAAAAATCACCCAGCAAGCACTTGTGCTTTCAATCTCCCCCTTTTTGGTAATTGATGACAACATACATCGAAGCTTTAGATAAAGATATAGAGAATAGCAAGTAAAGCTTTGGAAATACATGTAACATGCATAGGCTCCCCCTACATGTATACAATCATGTGAATATGGAATATATAAGCATGTGATATCATAACCATGACAGAGTAGACAATGTGTTACATGTATCTTGGCTATATGCGTCAGAGCAGAAGATGTGAATATTGGAAATGTACCTTCATGCTCATGAGTCCTTCTTGCAAACAGTATGTACATCAGCAAGAATTCCTCATACACATGATTGTAATGCATATACTTACCTTGTGGTCTTGAGTTGGCTTAGGATGGAATGAACCTGTGAAAATAAGGTTAGATAACACAGATGCACCTACTAGCCAGAGCAAACAGAAGGAAACCATAAGAGTACCCAGACTAGGATGACATGTAAAGAGTGAGTACCGAGTACCACATTGGATATAGACATGTCCCCAAAGGTAAAGATGTGCAATGAATTCAAGGACTTCCTTCCCTTAGATGTCTTGCTCCCCCTGAATCTAGCATGGGATACTGGGAGAAGATAGGGAACAGAAAATCAGAGCAAAATCAAAGCTCAAAGAAACAAATGAACAAAGCTGATGCAAATAAGCACATATGAACATGTCTTTCCCCTCAAGAAGGCATGTGGCATCTCTCCTCTTGAACACAAAGCATCTGGTATCCTTGAAGATTACTCTCTCCTTGAGTATTCTCTCCCCCTAGATATATGATTAAGGTTTGATGTGATATCTCTCTCTCCCCCTTTGACATCAACTTCCAGGAAGGGTCTTCTGGAATTTGTCGTGAACGGGTTTGGTCCTTGAGTCACAGCAGAGCACTAAGGTAAATGTGATGCTTGTAGACGACAAGATTCATTGAGTGGAGCTGGATCAAGAGTAATGGAGGAACAGATGGCAAAATGTCTTTCCTATAGTGAAATCGGTGGCACCGGCTGGTATGCTTCGGTTGCATCGAAAGAATTCAGTTAGACCGAAAACAAGAGACCGCTGTGACCGAGTTCATCACAGATAAAACACTTGTCACCTCAACTCACTGGACAAGTAAGATCTCACAAGGATTTGCATGGAATTAATTGAAGGATTTGCAATGAATTGGATGCATGGAATGCAGAACAAATAGAAAAGAAATCTAGATGAAGTTTTTTTTTGAAAAATAAAGGAGAAACAAATATGCATGAGACAAATGCAAGAGCACAGAAAAGAACACAAGAAAACTTCATCTAGAGATGGTTGGCGACAAAGTCACCTATGTTAGAGTATATTGACTTAGGAGTCAAGTGAGATCACTTGATCATAGGTCATACTCATCGTTTAAGCTCAAAATGGGGTTACCATTTTTCGTTTAAGCATCTTGATGTATTCACATCTTGTCGAGTTGCTTTGACTCATGACTTGGAGTAAAGCTTCTCTAAGATGGAATAACATACCTTGGGTGGTGATGTTGATCGTGATCATGTAGTTGAACTTATGTGGGTTGCTCAAGGTTGATGTAGCTCATCAAGAGTTGGGAGCACCACTTGGAATTTGAGTTTATCTACCTACATGGGTTAGTTTTTGCAGGGAAGAGCACTTGTGTGTCCAAAATGACAATCATGAAGGTCAATAAGAAGTTTGTCAAAGGATATGTTTGAGTGGTTTTGTGCTTCCTTGTCTTCAACCACCATTGTGTAGAGACTTGGTGATGTAGAGATTGCTCAAGATGTGAGTGAGTTGCAATCTCATAGATTTAGATTCATCCAAGTACCTACATGGGTTTGATAACATGCAAGGTGCAAATATATCCAAGACATAAGATTATCATCATAAGAGAAATATCAAGGATTAGTTATAGGCTCATGCCTTGCATGTATGAAATGGAGTTCCTACTCCAAGTTTGAGGCATCAATGATGTTCAATTCACCTCTTAACCTGCAAAACACTTTCTCATCAAGTGGTTTAGTGAATACATCCGCTAATTGATTTTCGGTGCGAACATGCTTAAGATTAATGTCCCCTTTTGGCAACATGATCTCGAATGAAATGATGACGAACTTCAATATGCTTAGTTCGAGAGTGTTGCACGGGATTGTGAGCAATCTTGATAGCACTTTCGTTGTCACAAAGTAATGGAACATGTTTCACATATATACCATAATCTTTAAGAGTTTGGGTCATCCAAAGAAATTGAGCACAACATGAACCAGCGGCAATGTATTCCGCTTCAGCGGTGGATGTCGTGGTTCTAAGTCTGACAGTAGAATGGGGGGTAGGTATGGAGAGGCAAGATCCTAGCTATGGAGTTGTTGTACACACGAGTGTTTAGCGAGTTCAGGCCCTTCTCGGAGGAAGTAACAGCCCTACGTCTCGGTGCCCGGAGGCGGTCGACTGGTTTCTGTGTATATGAGTTACAGGGGTGCGAACCCTCTACACTGAGGAGGGGGTGGCTTATATAGAGTTCGCTAGACCCCTCCGGCCCTCAGTTATGCAAGGTTTAAAGTACATTAAGACAGGGGGTTACTGGTAACGCCCTCATAAAGTGCTATGAAGTCTATTAAAGCTACTTAATGACAGACCATTGCGTGCTGAGTGACTTTAGGTCTCCTGGCCGTCGAGTGGTTAGCTTCATGGTCGAGTGACTATCTTCATGGTCGAGTGTCCTTGGGTTCGTCGAGTGAAGTCCCTCTTGGCCGACTGGAAGGTAGCTTCTTCTAAGGGTGTCCTTGGGTATGGTATCCTAGACAGGTCCATGATCCTACCCTAGGTATATAACCTCATCATTAGCCCCCGAATGGATCGAGGTTCGAGTGAGGAAGGAGTTGATGATTTTCTCCGACCTATTTCCCGTGCTTTGATTATGTCGTATCCTGGATCAGCGATTTTTCTTTTTGGCGTTGTCATCAACTTTTCTTTCAGTCGCCTTGATCCATTCCTTTCTTCTGTCGAGTGAACTTTTGAACTTTAGTGAACTTCCAAGCGACAGATCGTAGGAAAGATATCGTCTGACAGATTGATCTGCCGTTAGCGGATTTTGTGGGATCCGAATTTTGGGAAGCGCGTGAAA
>NW_025226714.1:0-6299 GCF_018294505.1 Triticum aestivum | reverse complement strand
GGGGGGCTCGGACTCCCTTGGGAGTCCGGCGCGGTGATGGCGCAGCGAGGCTCGAAGGCGGCGGCGCTGCGGGCCGGCTGGGCTTCGGCCAAGTGTGGTCCGCAAAACTTTTTTTAAATAATTTCGCCCAAAAAGAAAAAAAACTAATAAAATATAAAAAATTCCAAAAATGCCAAATACAATTTTCACCGTCTAAATGAAATATTTAGAACAAAGTGAACATTTTTCTGGCCTAAAAATGCAATTTTGAAAAATGCATATTTTTCTAATTCAAATAAAATAGCAAATAAATACCAAAAAATCATAATTTGATTTTAAAATTCTTTCTCCAATATTTCTCTGAATTTTAAGAAGTCATATTATCTCCTATCATTTATCTTTAATATTGGAAATATTTGGAGAGAAAATTTATAAAACCAAATTGATCCCTTCTTCAATTTTGAAATAAATTCAAATATGAATTTTTGTGAAACCTCCAACTCTCTCTGTGGGTCCTTGAGTTGCATAAGATTTCTAGGATCTCAACCAAAATGCAAGAATAAATATGATATGCATATGATGATCTATGTATAACATCCAAATTGAAAAGTGGGATGTTAGAAACCTACCCCCCTTAAGATGAATCTCGCCCTCGAGATTCGGGTTGGTTAGCAAAAAGGTTTGGGTGGTCTGTACGGAGGTCTTCCTCTCGCTCCCGGGTGGCTTCCTCGTTGGTATGGTGGCTCCACTGAAGTTTGCAAAACTTGATAACCTTGTTGCGAGTGACTCGGCTCGAAAACTTGAGAATCTTGACTGGCTTCTCCTCATAAGTCAAATCACTGTCTAACTAAATCGCTTCCAGTGGCACTGTATATCTCAGAGAAATATCGTCCATCTCCGCGTGACACTTCTTCAACTGGGAAATGTGAAACACATCGTGAACTCCTGACAATCCTTCTGGCAATTCCAGCTTGTAAGCAAGTTCTCCCATACGTCCCAAAACTCTGTATAGTCCCACAAAACGTGGTGCTAGCTTTCCCTTAACTCCAAAACGCTTAACTCCTCAAAGCAGGGACACACAAAGATAAACTCTGTCACCGACTTTGTAAATTGTCTCCCTGCATTTCGAATCCGCATAACTCTTCTGCCTGGACTGGGATACCTTGAGTCTGTCGTGAATCAACTTAACCTTCTCCTCAGAATCCTTGATTAAATCTGGTCCGAACAGTTGTCGATCTCCAACTTCATCCCACAATAATGGTGTCCTGCACCTTCTTCCGTACAAGGCTTCAAAAGGGGCCATCTTCAAACTGGCTTGATAACTGTTATTATAAGAGAACTCTGCATACGGCAAATTGTCGTCCCAACTAGATCCATAATCTAGCGCACAAGCTCTCAACATGTCCTCCAAAATCTGATTGACTCTCTCGGTCTGTCCATCTGTCTGTGGATGAAAGGTTGTACTGAACTCTAGCCTAGTACCCAAAGTCTCATGCAACTGATTCCAGAACTTCCTCTATCCGATACATTGGTCCTCGGAACTCCATGCAGACATATGATCCTCATCATGTATATCTTCGCCAACTTAGCACTCGTATAGGTGGTCTTCACCGGGGTGAAATGAGCTACTTTCGTCAAACGGTCGACTACAACCCGGATAGAATCATAGCCTGATCGAGTCTTGAGCAATCCAGTGATAAAATCCATGCCAAGCTTGTCCCACTTCCATTCGAGTATCGGCAATGGCTGTAGCAATCCAGCTGGCTTCTGATGCTCTGCCTTGACTCTCTGACATACATCACAAACTACTACTCCCTCTGTCCAAAAATAGTTGTCATCAAAATGGATAAAGAGAGATGTATCGAGAACTAAAATACGTCTAGATACATCACCTTTTATCCATTTTGATGACAAGTATTTTCGGATGGAGGGAGTACATACTCAGCAATATCCTTCTTCATTCCAGTCCACCAGAATCTTTCCTTCAGATCCAGATACATCTTGGTGTTTCCTGGGTGAATTGAACACGGCGAATCATGGGCCTCCTGCAGAATCAACTTCCTGATCTCGGGGTCATTAGGCACATATACGCGATCCTCAAACCATAAGGTGTCATCACGAAATCCTTTAGCCTTTCATTTGCTCATCCTTTCTTTTATCTCGGCAATCTCCTTGTCAGTCTTCTGGGCTTCTCTGATCTTACTCATCAAAGTGGACTGAATTTCCAATGCTGCTACATAACCTCTCTGGACTATTTCCAAACATAGCTAGCGAATATCCTCTGCTAACTCCTTGGGTAATCCTACGGTCATGAGTGTATTAACATAACTCTTGCGGTTCAATGCATCTGCTACTACATTGGCCTTTCCAGGATGATAGTGTAGTTTCATATCATAATCCTTAATGAGCTCGAACCATCTCCTCTGCCTGAGGTTCAACTCCTTCTGTGTGAAGATATATTTCAAACTCTTATGATCCATGTATACCTCACAATGGTTTCCGATGAGAAAATGACTCCATGTCTTCAGCGCATGCACTACGGTTGCTAGCTCCAAATCATGTGTGGAATAATTCAACTCATGAGGTTTAAGCTGTCGTGAGGCATATGAAACAACTCTTCCCTCATGCATAATCACTGCTCCAAGTCCTCGACGTGAAGTGCCGCAATACACTTGATAATCCTTTCTAGGTTCTGGAAGAATCAGCACTGGGGTTGTAACCAAACGTTTCTTCAACTCCTGAAAACTGGCTTCACACTCCTCAGTCCATTTAAACTTAGTGTCCTTCTTCAACAACTCCGTCATGGACTTTGCAATCCTGGAGAAATTCTCAATGAACCTCCGATAATATCCTGCGAGTCCAAGAAAACTCCGGATTTCTCCAATTGATGTGGGTGCTACCCATTTAGTCATAGAAACAACCTTGGTAGGGTCTACTGCTATTCCTTCTCCAGATATAACATGTCCGAGAAATCCAACTTCCTTTAACCAAAACTCACACTTGCTGAACTTGGCATACAACTGATGCTCTGTGCTTCTCAAGAACCAAACGCAAATGTTCCTTATGCTCCTCTTCGTTCTTCGAGTAGACCAATATATCATCAATGAAAACCACGACGAACTTATCCAAAAACTCCATAAACACCTTGTTCATTATGTTCATGAAATAGGCGGGCGCGTTAGTCAGACCAAATGACATAATGGTATACTCATATAGCCCGTACCTTGTGGTAAAGGCGGTCTTAGGTATATCCTACTCTCGAATCTTCAGTTGATGGTATCCTGATCGCAGATCGATCTTGGAAAATACTTTAGCTCCTTGCAACTGGTTAAACAAATCATTGATCATCGGCAAAGGGTATTTGTTTTTGATCGTCACTTCATTCAACGCACGATAATCAACAAGGGATAATTGATTTTAAACCCCTAGTTGAGTCACACTCGGCAGGTTTACCCCTAGTTTTCGAAAACCCTCGGTTTTGCCCAAGCCCGTTTGCTTCTCTTATGGTTTTGTCCTTCCATCCAGTTAGTGTCGTTTGACCGTCTGTTGACCGTCTATGGACTTTTCGTTGGACTTATTTGCCCCTGCTTCCTCACTCTCTCACTAGACACTTCCAAGTGGGACCCATCACTCAGAAAACATCCCTCTCTCTTCTCACTAACATGTGGGGCCCACAATGGACCAAATATCTCAAAGGGACAATGCGTTGTTGTAAACAAAATATGAATTTTGCATTATTTTTTGCAATAATTAACACCACGTAAACTAATTAAAATATCATTAATTAACACAAATCAGTACTTGAGGTCGGTCTCATCTAGAATATAATGAATCAACAATCCATAGTTGCCAGCTATATACTATACCTAATTACATTGCGTCAAGTGTTAAAAAACGTTGAGTCAACGATTGAAAGGACGCCCTCTGTAGGACGAGGATGAGCTCCCCGGAGCCAAAGGAATCGGTGCCGGAGCCAACAGAATCGGCACGGTGCTCGCCGGAGCCAACAAAATTAGCGCCGGAGCCAACGGAATCGGCACAGGAGCTCGCTGGAGCCAACAGAATCGGCGCCGGAGCTCACCAAATCCTCCTCTCCTGTGCTTTCCCATGACAGGCGCTTAACCACCGCCTCTGCAGCATGGAAGGAGGCCCGGGGGAGTCGTGCACTACCTCCTCCACCATCTTTGCCCACCATGCGTCCTCGGCCGCTGCCTACATTGGCCACCGACGAGATCTGTGACTCCACCACTGACTGGAACCCCATTGGCCTTCCGTGGGGCGCTTTGAATCTGGGCCAGTGGCGGGCATCGGTGTTGGCTGGCCCATGTTGGCGTGGACGAGGGTCAACGAGGACGCAGCCACTGCTGTTCGTGCCTTGCACATTGCAGCACCAGATTGAACAGGGCTCGTAGCGGCGCAACTGGTCACCAGATCCACAGGGACGTCAGCGGTGAATGGATCGAGAGATGTACCTCCATGGGCGGCGGCATGGTGGCTTTGGTGCTGCTCCCTACTCCTGTCGGGGAAGAGAAAAGAGGGTGGTGAGAGAGACAGAGAGAATCGAGAAACAAAGGGAGAGGGAAGGAGGAGAGGAAGGAGCACGGGCAGGGCGGTGCTCGCGCCCAGCCCAGACGGACGGCCAAGGAGATGAGGCGGGTCGAGGCGGTTTTCCTCCTGCGGGTGCTCGAGCCCAACCCTGACGGGATCCATGGCTCCACCACCGGCGGGACCTCCGCTGACCCTCGCTTCACTGGCCATGGACAGGATCTGTGTCTCCAGTGCTGACAGGATCTCAGAGAAAGGGGGATGGGATCTGGGACTAGGGTTTGACCGACGGGAGAGAAATAGAAGGGAACATGAGATGGTTTTCTGAGTGATGGGTCCCATTTGACAGTGTCTCGCTAGAGAGTGAAGAAGCAGGGGCAAAATGGTCTAACAAAAAGTCCACAGACGGTCAACACATGGTCAAACGACACTAACCGGACGGAACCGCGACGAAAGGGCAAAATGATAAGAAGAGCAAAGTGGCTTGGGCAAGACCGAGTGTTTTTGGAAACTAGGGGCAAAACTGCCGAGTGGGACTCAACTAAGGGCACAGAAATAATTATCACAATCAACAACCATCCTTAAGGATCCATCCTTCTTCTCAACTAGAAGCACTGGGGCTCCCCAAGGTGATGAACTTGGTCGAATGTAACCTTTATCCAGTAACTCCGTAATCTGCTTCTTAATTTCTTCCAAATCCTGTGCGGGCATCCGATACAGTCTCTTTGATATTGGCCCGGTGCCTGGCAATAGCTCAATCAAAAACTCAATGTCTCGATCTGATGGCACGCCTGGCAACTCCTCCGGAAATACGTCGGGGTAATCCTTCACCACTGGTACTTCCTCCTGTACAACTCCTGATAAGGAATTTACTTGAGTCCTCTTCGGCACATGCCGGGATACAAACTTGATCCTTCTTCCTTCTGGGGTGGTAAGGAATATCGATTTACTAGCACAATCAATGTTCCCCCCATACTTCGATAACCAATCCATGCCTAATATTATATCCAATCCTTGTGACTCCAAAACTATTAGGTCCGAGGGAAACACATAGTTGCCAATCCTCAAGGGTAACCGATCACACCATAGGCTGGCCATATACTCTGCTCCTGGAGAACTTACAAACATGGGTGACTTAAGGGCTTGGGTTGGCAGGTTATACTTATCCACAAATCCCCTTGATATGTATGAATGCGATGCACCAGTATCAAAAAGAATGAGTGCGGTAAATGCATTAATCAAAAACTTACCGACAACTGTGTCGGGTCGATCCTCAATCTCCTCCACACTGATGTGGTTCACCTGACCTTTCGTGAAGGGGTTGGTCTTCTTGGCAAAACTTCCATTGCCATTTCCATTCTTTGCTTCAAGACATTCAGTGGCGTAATGTCCAGTCTTCTGGCACTTGAAACAGGTGATGTGGCTCAGATCCCTCTTGGCTGGTGTTGAAGGGTTGGAATGGTTCTGGTTGCTGCTTCCTCCATTCCCATTGCCATTCCTAGTGCCATTATGGTTGTGTGAACTTGCTCCGTTGTGCCTGTGTCCTCCATGGTTGTGGGTATATCCTCCCGAGTACGAGGAATAGCGGGACTTCTGCTGAGCTCCTGAAGTGTACCTCCCCTGTCCATACTTCCTCTTGCGATTATCAATCTGTTGATGCTTGCCTTCAATCATAAGAGCCCTATCTACCAACTCCTGGTAGTTGTTGAATGTTGCCACCATCAACTGCATGCTCAGCTCATCATTCAGTCCTTCCAGAAACTTCTCCTGCTTAG
>NW_025226713.1:0-6320 GCF_018294505.1 Triticum aestivum | reverse complement strand
CTCTTTTTTGGCGCCGTTGCCGGGGAGGTGAGTGCTTGAAGGTATATCTTTAGATCTTGCAATCGAATATTTTTGTTTCTTGTTTTATCACTAGTTTAGTCTATAAAAGAAAACAATAAAAAATGGAGTTAAGTTTGTCTCATACGCTTCATCCTTTTAATATCTTTCGTGAGTATGATGAAAAGGAAAATTGTGCTCAAGTGCTAGAAGAAGAAGTCTATAAAATGCTTGATCCTAAATCTTTGAATGATGAGCATGATTGCAATGTTGTTAGTATGAACTCTTTGAATATCCATAGTACTAATGATGATTGCACTAGTTATGATGAAAATATCTCTTATAAGCATGTCGATTTTTGTGGAGTAGATTGGGTTTGCAAGTACACACCAAATAGGGAAAATAGATATTGCAAGAGGCATAAGTATTTCGAAACTAAAGGGTTGCAATAAAGGCTTAATGTGAGTGCTGAAAATTTCAAATTTCTTCGCCATACTTGTGAACATTGCAATGAACATGGTCATTTAAATCTCCGATGCAAATTGTTTCATGATTGAATCGTGTCCAAAAATTGTGACGATTTGATTTCCCTTGCACATTATAGTGAACTTAGTTTGCTTTTGTGTTATGAAGAATTGAAACATGCAACTAAGCATATTCCAGAATTTAACCTTGAGAAATTTCTTGATATAGATTTAGAGGAAATTTATTTGTGTTCTGCGGTGAATTGCATTGAAAATCCTTATATTGCCAATTACATAAAGAAAAGAAAGCAAATAGAAGATGATGAGAATACTAATGAAAGGGAAGAGACTTCCCAATCTCCCCCTATTATTTCTTAAGATGAATCAGGTAACAAGGAGGAACTTTCTATTCAACCAATCTCATCAATAAGGAGCCCAAAGAAGAAGGTTGAACCCACACATAATGTGAAGAAGAAAATGAAAAGAAGGAGAAACAAAGGTAAAAAGGTATCACTCCCAAATGATGTTGCCCCTACTACTCATTGTGATTATGATAATTGCTATACTATTGGTGCTATCCATACTATTAATGATGAGAGTGATTATGCTTATGATATGAAAAGGCCCAAGCTTGGGGAAGCTATGTTTGATGAGGATGACATATTTGAGAATATATTTGCTGCAATTAATATTTGTCCCAAGCTTGGGGATGCTATGTTTAATGAAGATGATATTTTTAGCATCCCAAGTTTTGATATGCAAAGTTGTTATGATGATAGCATGCCTTCTACCTATGATGATTATATTGATGAAAATGGGTTTGGAAGAGTGTCAACTTTAGGAATTAGTTATCCCACTATTTTGGAGGATGTTGAATCTTATTGTGATGAATATGAAAGTGGATTTGGAAGAGTGTCAACTTTATGTAGTGATGATTCCACTTTCTTGGAAGAGGTTTCAATCGATTATGATGAGAACAAAGTTGCTACTTATGACGATTATTGTGATGAAACTTATGCTATAAAAAGTAGTGATGATTATATTTATAAAACTTGTCATGATTATGATTACCCTTTTTCTGGACATTACTCTTTTAATGTGGAAACAATTTATAGTATTCAAGTCTCTTATGATACTCCCACTATTGCGAATGAGAAGAATTTTGATTATGTGGAGAGTAGTAAATTTTCTATGCTAGTAGATCATGAAAAGAATGCTTTAGGTGCTGGTTATATTGTTGAATTCATTCATGATGCTACTGAAAATAATTATGAGGGAGGACCATATGCTTGTAGGGATTGCAATAATATCAAGTTTCCTCTCTATGTGCTTAAAGTTTTGAAGTTATGCTTGTTTTACCTTCCTATGTTTGTTGATTATTGTTACCATAAGTTGTTTGCTCACAAAATCCCTATGCATAGGAAGTGGGTTAGACTTAAATGTGCTAGTTATATGCTTCATGATGCTCCCGTTATGTTTCAATTCTTATCTTTTATGTGAGCATCATTGTCATCATCATGCCTAGCTGAAAAGGCATTAAAGATAAGCGCTTGTTGGGAGACAACCCAATATTTACCTTTACTGTTTTTGTGTGTCCACATGATTATGCTACTGCAGTAATCATGTTTTATAGCTTGTGTTTCAATAATTGCCAAGTAAGACCTTTAGGATAGCTTACGGTGATAGTTGTGTTGATCCTGCCGAAAATTAGAAACTTATGCACCCAGTAAATTAGTTTTTTAATTCATAGAAATGTGCTTATGATCTGATTATTTTTGTTCTCGATTTGTACACAAATTGCTTAGGGCTTCCTAATTTGGTAGAATTGTTGGAGTTCCCGAAGTATACGTTTGATACATATTACTACAGACCGGTCTGTTTTTGACAGATTCTGTTTTCTATGTGTTGTTTGCTTATTTTGATGGATCTATGAGTAGTATCGGATGGTATGTACCTTAGGTAAGTTGGAATACAGTAGATATTACACCAATATGACTTTAGAATGAGTTCATTACAGTACCTAAGTGGTGGTTTTATTTTCTTATACTAACGGAGCTTACAAGTTTTCTGTTGAGTTTTGTGTTGTGAAGTTTTCAAGTGTTGGGTAAGGATTCGATGGACTATGGAATAAGGAGTGGCAAGAGCCTAAGCTTGGGGATACCCAAGGCACCCCAAGGTAATATTCTAGGACAACCAAGAGCCTAAGCTTGGGGATTCCCCGGAAAGCATCCACTCTTTCGTCTTCGTTCTTCGGTAACTTTACTTGGAGCTATATTTTTATTCGCCACAAGATATGTGTTTTGCTTGGAGAGTCATTTTATTTTGTTAGTATTTGCTTTCTGTTATTGAGAGTAATGTTTTGCATCTTTATTTTCAATAAAAATTTCAAGGATAGCCTTTACCATGCTTATTTTACCAGTATACATGTTGCTATTTGAAAACAGAAAGTTTACCGCTGTTGCAAAAATTCCCTAGAAAAGTCAGAGAATGGTATAATGTTGAAACTTTTTGCGTATTGAGCTCTGATAAATGTTCTACAGCATAGTATTTTCTCATAATGTTTGGAGTTAGGGAAGTATTGATACTCTTGCATTCTTTACAGACTGTACTGTTTTGGCAGATTGCAGTTATGTTTGCATTCTTCGCATATGTTTGCTTGTTTAATGATTCTATTTGAGGATGGGAGTGTTAAATATGCAGAGAAATTTAGTATGCAATGTTGAATAATAATTTTAGTGATTTGTTACAGTAGAAAATGATAAGGCTTTTGCATTGGTTTATACTAACTTATCTCACGAGTTCTTGTTGAGTTTGGTGTGGATGAAGCTTTCGAGATTTAGGAAACCGAGATATAAAAGGAATTAAGGAGACACAAAAGCTCAAGCTTGGGGATGCCCAAGGCAACCCAATATAATATTTAAAGAAGTCTCAAGCATCTAAGCTTGGGGATGCCCCGTTAGGCATCCCACCTTTCTTCTTCAACAACTATCGGTTAGTATCGGTTGAGCCTAAGTTTTTGCTCCTTCACATGAGTTGTGCTTTCCTCGCAATGTCATTTTATTTCCCTTTGCTTGCTGTTCGAATAAAATACCAAGATCTGAAATTCTTAAATGAGAGAGAGTCTTCACATAGTTACATAATTATTTAGCTACTCATTGATCTTCACTTATATCTTTTTGGAGTAGTTTGTCATTTATTCGTGTGCTTCACTTATATGCTATGAGTAAATGTATGAATGAGTTGAATGCCATAACTCTAAAATTATATATGTTTCATTTTCTTATCCCATGGGGAGTAATGACTTCACATCTAAGAAGTAGAATTTGTAAATTTATTGAAGGTTAGCAAGCATTGTATTGGTCATTTGAACAATTCATGAAACAATATTGAAGGAAGAGAGATTTCACATATAAATATACTATATTAGACATCTTTTATAATTGTGAGCACTCATTAAGTATATGCTAAAGAGTTGATGTTGGACAAGGAAGACAACGTAATGGGTTATGTTTTCTCACATCTCAGTTAAAGTATATTGTCATGGATCATTCAAACATGTTGAGCTTGCCTTTCCCCCTCATGCTACCCAAATTCCTTGAACCAAGTAGAGATACTACTTCTGCTTCCAAATACCCTTAAACCCAGTTTTGCCATGAGAGTCCACCATACCTACCTATGGATTGAGTAAGATCCTTCAAGTAAGTTGTCATCGGTGCAAGCAATAAAAATTGCTCTCTGAATATGTATGATCTATTAGTGTGAAGAAAATAAGCTTTATACGATCTTGTTATGGAAGCAATAAAAGCGACAGACTGCATAATAAAGGTCCATATACAAGTGGCCATATAAAGTGACGTTCTTTTGCATTAAGATTTTGTGCATCCAACCATAAAAGCGCATGACAACCTCTGCTTCCCTCTGTGAAGGGCCTATCTTTTACTTTATGTCTTTTACTTTATGCAAGAGTCAAGGTGATCTTCACCTTTCCCTTTTTCATTTTATCCTTTGGCAAGCACCTCGTGTTGGAAAGATCCTGATATATATATCCATTTGGATGTAATTTAGCATGAACTATTATTGTTGACATCACCCAAATGTCAATACGTTGGGAAGCAACACTATAAGCCCCTATCTTTCTCAGTGTCCGATTAAAACTCCATAACCATTAGTATCGCGTGAGTGTTAGCAATCATGGAAGACTATATGATAGTTGAGTATGTGGAGTTTGCTAAATCAGAGCTCTGACATAGACCCTTCCTGAAAATAAGATGAATTGCAATTGTTTGATGACTAAGAATGAAGTTTACTAGTTTTCAAGAAAGTTTATGTTCTACGCTTTAACATGTGAATAGCTTGTTACTTGTGCGTGAGAAGTTTTATGAGATGAACTACTGTTATGACACATAATCATGCTAGAAGAGGTGATTGAAATTATCATTGATCAAACTTGTGCACCTTCTAGCATTCACACTTCATAAATTCTTTCTTTTATCATTTACCTACTTGAGGACGAGCAGGAATTAAGCTTGGGGATGCTGATACGTCTCCCATGTATCTATAATTTATGAAGAATTCATGCTATTTTATTATCTGTTTTGAATGTTTATGGGCTTTATTATACACTTTTATATTACTTTTGGGACTAACCTATTAACCGGAGGCCCAGCCCATATTGTTGTTTTATTGCCTATTTCAGTATTTCGAAGAAAAGGAATATCAAACGAAGTCCAAACGGAATGAAACCTTCTGGAGCGTGATTTTTGGAACGAACGTGATCCAGGAGACTTGGAGTTGAAGTAAAGGAAGCTTTGAGGTGGCCACGAGGGTGGGGGGCGCGCCTGAGGGAGTCCTGGACTAGGGGGTATCCGGACAGCCGGACAATATACTTTGGCCGGACTGATGGACCGTGAAGATACAAGACTCAAGACTTCGTCCCGTGTCCGGATGGGACTCTCCTTTGCATGGAAGACAAGCTTGGCGATCCGGATATTAGATCTCCTTCTTTGTAACCGACTCTGTGTAAACCCTAGCCCCCTCCATTGTCTATATAAACCGGAGGGTTTGGTCCGTATAGGGACAATCATAATCATCATAGGCTAGCTTCTAGGGTTTAGCCTCTACAATCTCGTGGTAGGTCAACTCTTGTAATACCCATATCATCAATATCAATCAAGTAGGAAGTAGGGTTTTACCTCCATCAATAGGGCCCGAACCTGGGTAAAACATTGTGTCCCTTGCCTCCTGTTACCATCAGCCTTAGACGCACAGATCGGGACCCACTACCCGAGATCCGCCGGTTTTGACACCGACATTGGTGCTTTAATTGAGAGTTCCTATGTGTCGTCGCTGCAAGGCTCGATGGCTCCTTCAATCATCAACAACAATGTGGTCCAGGGTGAGACTTTTCTCCCCGGACAGATCTTCGTGTTCGGCGGCTTCTCACTGCGTTCCAATTCTCTTGGCAATCTAGAGCAGATCGACAGCTACATCCCTGGTCATCAGGTCAGGTTAGAAAACTTGAACTACACGGCCGATATCCGCGGAGACTTGATCTTCGACGGGTTCGGGCCTACGCCGGGAGTGCCGAACAGTCACGACAAGCACGACTTAGACCTGCTGTCGGGCAATACTCGGGATATCGCACCTGCAGGAGCTCCGGACCTAAATCTGGAGCAGATCGCGTCGTCCGAGGACGGGCGGATGGACCCCGCCCCAGAGGCCGCACACTCATCGGCGGTAGAACCGAACATAGACTTCACCCCCAAGGAAGCCTGTGTATCAGGACCCCTGGACTCGTGTCCGGTTGTAGCCCCCAGACCGCACGCCCCCGAGCCCGCCGATTCTGGCTGGGCTCCGGTA
>NW_025226712.1:0-6375 GCF_018294505.1 Triticum aestivum | reverse complement strand
GGCATGGCTTTCAAAGGTTTAAACCCCGCAGGGGTGTACCAACTTATCCCATTATAAGCCCATGATCCGCGGAGACAATCCTCCATCGTGGGACATCCAATCAGACTCGGGATCCCGGTGCATAAGACATTTCGACAATGGTAAAACTAATCCAACAAAGCCTCCTGGCGTGACGACACCCTGATAGTAGCCATGCGTATCTCGTCTCAGGCCATGTCCGGATAGGTCAGCCTACGAGTAAAACCAGATCCTCGGGTTGCCCCGTGGTGGCCCCGCAGTCTGCCCGTTTGGGACCAACACCATCAGCGTTGGCCCCTCCCTGCTATGTAGAAAATCCTCGGGTTCATGACGCCCTATGCCAATTAATTATTTAGTTTAACTATTATTATGGCAAATGATAAAACCAATGTTGGTCCTTTGAAATGATCGAGAAGAGGTGTCTAGAGGGGGTGAATAGACTCCAAGTAAGAAAAGTTGTAGTTTTTAATCTCTTTAAGTTGAAGTGGAGTTTGGCACAAGTTTTAACATTCACAATACATATCAAGCAAGCATGACAAGAGTATGTGAGCGGCGGAAAGTAAAGCATCCAAATTGCAAGAATGTAAAGGGATGGGATTGGAGTGTGCAAACGCAATTTGGAGACACGGAGATTTTTTATTCGTGGTTCCGATAGGTGGTGCTATCGTACATCCACGTTGATGGAGACTTCAACCCACGAAGGGTAACGGTTGCGCGAGTCCACGGAGGGCTCCACCCACGAAGGGTCCACGAAGAAGCAACCTTGTCTATCCCACCATGGCCGTCGCCCACGAAGGACTTGCCTCACTAGGGTAGATCATCACGAAGTAGGCGATCTCCTGGCCCTTACAAACTCCTTGGTTCAACTCCACAATCTTGACGGAGGCTCCCAAGTGACACCTAGCCAATCTAGGAGACAACACTCTACAAGAAGTAACAAATGGTGTGTTGATGATGAACTCCTTGCTATTATGCTTCAAATGATAGTCTCCCGAACACTCAAGTCTCTCTCACAGGATTTGGATTTCGTGGAAAGAAGATTTGTGTGGGAAGCAACTTGGGGTAGGCTAGAGATCAAGATTTATGTGGTAGGAATGGAATATCTTGACCTCAACACAAGTGTAGGTGGTTCTCTCTCAGAAAATGTATGTTGGAAGTGTAGGCATGTTCTGATGGCTCTCTCCACGAATGAAGAGTGGGTGGAGGGGTATATATAGCCTCCACACAAAATCTAACCGTTACACACAACTTACCAAACTTGGTGGGACCGAATCATGAAACTTGGTCAGACCGATTTAGTTCATAATGTAACCGTTAGGCATTTCGGTGAGACCGACATGATCAACTCGGTAGGACCGATGTGCTAGGGTTAGGGTAAAGCCTCAACTCGGTTTGACCGATTACACAAACTCGGTGGGACCTATTTGGGTAATAACAGAAACAGAGAGTTGGGCAGGCAAACTCGGTGGGATCGAGATTATTGCAATAGGCAACAGAGAGTTTGCAAGCCCATCTCGGTGAGACCGAGATCCCATCAGTGAGACCGACTTGATTAGGGTTTCTGGCAGTGTCTATGTCATCTGAACTCGGTGGCGCCAGATAGAAAGATTTGGTAGGGCCGAGTTTGACTTTTGGTTTGGTACATATGTGGATGTGGGAAAGTGGTTGAGGGCTTTGGAGCATATCACTAAGAACTTTGAGCAAGCAAGCCCTTAAGAAACACCTCATCCCCTCTTAATAGTATTGGATTTCCTATGGACTCAATGTGATCTTGGATCATTAAAAGAAAAATGTAGAGTCTTGTGCTTTGAGCTTGAGCCAATCCTTTGTCCTTAGCATCTTGAAGGGGTTCCACATCCGCTAGTCCACGCCACTCCATTGTTGAACTTATCTGAAACATACTAGGTAAAAGTATTAGTCCAACAAGAAATATGTTGACATTAATTACCAAAATCACCCAAGGAGCACTTGTGCTTTCAATCTCCCCCTTTTTGGTAATTAATGACAACATACATCAAAGCTTTAGATAAAGATATAGAGAATAACAAGTAAAGCTTTGGAAAGACGTGTAACATGCATAGGCTCCCCCTACATGTGTGTAATCATGTAAATTTGGAATATAGGAGCATCTGAATGCATAATCATGACAGAGTAAGCGATGTGTTACATGTATCTTGGCTATATGCATCAGAGCAAATGATGTGAATTATAGGAAATGTACCTTCATGCTCATCAGTCCTTCTTGCAAACAGTATGTACATCAGCAAGAAATCCTCATACACATGACTGTGATGCATATACTTACCTTGTGGTCTTGAGTTGGCTTAGGAAGGAATGAACCTGCGTAAACAAGGTTAGATAGCACAGATACACCTACTAGCTAGAGGAAACAAAAGAAACCACAAGAGTACCTAGACTGGGATGACATGTAGAGAGTGTGTACTGAGTACCCCATTAGATATAGACATGTCCCCAAAGGAAAATATGTGCAATGAATTCAAGGATTTCCTTCCCTTGGATGTCTTGCTCCCCCTGAATCTAGCATGGGATACTGGGAGAAGATAGGGAACAGAAAATCAGAGCAACGAAAAGAAATAGATCTAATGCAAACAATCAAATATGAACATGTCTTTCCCCTCTTAAAGACATGTGACTTCTCTCCTCTTGCACACCAAGCATCTGGGCTCTTTTGAAGTGATACTCCTGTCTCCCTGTATAAGAACTCTCTCCCCCTGAGTATTCTTTCCCCCTATAGAAATGATTAAACTTTGATGTGATCTCTCTCTCCCCCTTTGACATCAATTTCCAAGAAGGGTTCTCCTGGATTTTTGTTACAAATGGGTTTGGTCCTTGAGTCACAGAGCAAAGCAGTAAGTTGAACGCGATGCTGGTAGAGGACAAGAATCATTGAGTAGAGCTGGATCAGAAAGAATGTAGGAATAAGTGGAAAGCTGTCTTTCCTTCAGTGAAGTCGGTGGCACCGAGTTGTGTGCTTCGGTTGTACCGAAAGATTTGGTTGGACCAAAAACAACAGACCGGTGTGACCGAGTTCATCACAGAGAAAACACTTGTCACTTCAGCTCACTAGACAAGTAAGATCTCACAAGGATCTGCAAGGAATTAACTGGAAGATTTGCAAAGAATTGGATGCAGGGAATGCAGAACAAAAAGAAACAGAACGGAAATCTAGATGAAGTTTTTTTTGAAAGGGGAAACAAATATGCATGAGACAAATGCAAGAGCACAGAAAAGAACTCAAGAGAACTTCATCTAGAATTGGTCGGTGACAAAGTCACCTATGTTAGAGTATATTGACTTAGGAGTCAAGTTAGATCACTTGATCATAGGTCATACTCATCGTTTAAGCTCAAAATGGGGTTACCATTTTTAGTTTAAGCATTTTGATGTATTCACATCTTGTTGAGTTGCTTTGACTCATGACTTGGAGTAAAGCTTCTCTAAGATGGAATAACATACCTTGGGTGGTGGTGTTGATTGTGATCATGTAGTTGAACTTGTGTGGGTTGCTCAAGGTTGATGTAGCTCATCAAGAGTTGGGAGCTCCACTTGGAATTTGAGTTCATCTACCTACATGGGTTAGTCTTGCAAGGAAGAGCACTTGTGTATCCAAAATGACATTCATGAAACTCAATATAGAATTTGTCAAAGGATATGTTTGAAGGGTTTCGTGCTTCCTTGTCTTCAACCACCATTGTGTAGACACTTGGTGATGTAGAGATTTGCTCAGGATGTAGTTGGTTGCAATCTCATAGATTTAGATTCATCCAAGTACCTACAAGGGTTAGGTAACATGCAAGGGTGCAAATATATCCAAGACATACGAATAGCAAGATGAAAGAAAATATCAAGGATTAGTCAATGGCTCATGCCTTGCATGTATCCAAAAAGGAGTTCCTACTCCAAGTTTGAAGCATCAATGATGTTCAATTCACCTCTCAAACGGTAAAAGACTTTCTCATCAAGCGGTTTGGTGAATATATCCGCTGATTGCTTGTCGGTGCGAACATGCTTAAGATTAATGTCCCCTTTGGCAACGTGATCTCCAATGAAATGATGACGGACTTCAATATGCTTAGTTCGAGACTGTTGCACGGGATCGTGAGAAATCTTGATAGCACTTTCATTGTCACAAAGCAATGGAACATGTTTCACATATATCCCATAATCTTCAAGAGTTTGGGTCATCCAAAGCACAACATGAACCAGCGGCAATGTATTCCGCTTCGGCGGTGGATTAGGATACCGAGTTTTGTTTCTTGGAGGACCAAGACACAAGAGATCTACCAAGAAATTGACAAGTACCCGAAGTGGACTTTCTATCAACCTTGTCTCCAGCATAGTCCGAATCGTAGTACCCAACAAGATCAAAAGAAGACCTCTTATAGGATACCAAATGCCAAAATTTGGTGTGTGTATTAAGTATCTCACTATCCTTTTCACAACCTTAAGATGACATTCTTTAGGTGTCGCTTGATATCGTGCACACATGCACACACTTAGCATAATATCGGGACGAGAGGCACATAGATATAAAAATGAGCCAATCATGGAGAGGTAAACCTTTTGATCAACCGGTTCACCATCTTTGGTCAAATCAAGATGTCCACTAGTAGGCATGGGTGTAGTCATACCTTTGCATTCTTGCATATTGAAATTCTTGAATAGGTCCTTGGTGTACTTTCTTTGAGAGACAAAGGTACCTTCCTGAGTTTGCTTTATTTGCAAACCAAGAAAGAATTTGAGTTCACTCATCATAGACATCTCAAACTTCTCCGACATTAGGTTTCCAAATTTCTCACTAAAGTGAGGGTTAGTCGAACCAAATATAATATCATCAACATAGATTTGGCACATAAATAGTTCTCCATTAACCCTTTTAGTAAAAAGAGTAGAATCAATGTTTCCAATTTCAAAGCCTTTTTCAATAAGGAACTTGGTCAAGCATTTATACCACGCTCTAGGAGCTTGTTTAGGACCATAAAGAGATTTGTGAAGTTTGTAAACATGATTAGGTTTGTTAGGATTGACAAAGCCGGGAGGTTGCTTAACATAAACTTCCTCCTCTATTTCACCATTTAGAAAAGCACTTTTAATGTCCATTTGGTACAAGGTGATATCATGGTGATTAGCATAGGCAAGTAAGATGCGAATGGACTCTAGTCTAGAACGGGGGCATATGTCTCACCATAGTCCATACCTTCGACTTGAGTGTAGCCTTGGGCGACGAGACATGCTATCGAACTACTTGTCCATCTTCATCTTGCTTGTTGCGAAACACCCATTTGGTACCAATGATGTTGTGGTTGTTGTCGGGCTTCTCAACCAATGTCCAAACTTGATTTCTCTCAAAGTTGTCTAGCTCTTCATGCATGGCATTTATCCAATCCGAATCTTCCAATGCTTCTTCAACCTTCATAGGTTCAATGCTAGAGATGAATGAATAATTTCTACGTCTTGAGCTTGCGTTGGTTTTCCTCGAAGAGGAGAGGTGATGCAGCAATAGTAGCGTAAGTATTTCCCTCAGTTTTTGAGAACCAAGGTATCAATCCAGTAGGAGGCTCCTCAAAAGTCCCACGCACCTACACAAACAAACAAAGAACCCACAACCAACGCAATAAAGGGGTTGTCAATCCCTTCACAGCCACTTACGAAAGTGAGATCTAATAAAGATAGTATGATAAGATAAATATATTTTTGGTATTTTATAAGATAGATGCAAAAGGTAAAGATGCAAATAAAAGTAGATTGAAAGCAAATACGATAAGAGATAGACCCGGGGGCCATAAGTTTCACTAGTGGCTTCTCTCAAGATAGCATAAGTATTACGGTGGGTGAACAAATTACTGTCGAGCAATTGATAGAAAAGCGCATAGTTATGAGATTATCTAGGCATGATCATGTATATAGGCATCACGTCCATAACAAGTAGACCGACTCCTACCTGCATCTACTTGTATTACTCCACACATCGACCGACTCCTGCCTGTATCTAGAGTATTAAGTTCACAAGAATAGGGTAACGCATTAAGCAAGATGACATGATGTAGAGGGATAAACTCAAGCAATATGATATAAACCCCATCTTGTTATCCTCGATGGCAACAATACAATACATGCCTTGCAACCCTTTATGTCACTGGGTAAGGACGCCGCAAGATTGAACCCAAAGCTAAGCACTTCTCCCATGGCAAGAAAGATCAATCTAGTAGGCCAAACCAAACTGATAATTCGAAGAGACTTGCAAAGATAACTCAATCATACATAAAAGAATTCAGAGAAGATTCAAATATTATTCATAGATAAACTTGATCATAAACCCACAATTCATCGGATCTC
>NW_025226711.1:0-6430 GCF_018294505.1 Triticum aestivum | reverse complement strand
CCCCTGTTTCCCCCTTCCTTCGTTCCTAAGCTATAGTCGCTTCCTCGCTCTCGCCGTCTCGCATCCTACCGCCGGGGTCACCATGGTCTTCTTCAAAGACCTCTCTAGCGGTTCCTCCTCCGATGATGAATCCTTTACCACCCGAGTATGGCTCTCTTCTCTCTCTCGGGCTATGACTTGGAATGAAGGATTTTTATCCGGCGGTCGATTTGAGTCATTTCTTCCTCTTCTGGTTCCCTAGGACCATCAGTTGCAACGAATGGAGAGGGGTGGCTGAAGATCTGGCTGCTCGTTGTCACCATCAATCTCCATGCGTGAAGCTAGTTGCGTTTGAATCTGTGGACAGTGGAAGGAAGTTCTGGCATGTGCAGAGAAGGTTAGACCCTCTTTCGTTGTTACAAATCATTTGTTAGATGTGATTCAGACACTGTCGTGGTCCCAACCCATTCATACCACACCTTCAACCAAACACATCCTGAGACAGTGTCACAGTTTGTACCTAGTATCTAAAAATGTTGCCTTCTCAGCGGTGCCATTAGAAAATTATTTGGCACTTCTTCAGCAGTTTGTGGAGCCAACTTGTCCACACATCCGAGCAGCCAAGTAGTAGAATACTAAATCTTTATGGCACGAAGGAACTGGGCGTCAGAGCAACTAGGTGCTCCGAAGTTCGGGTCCCTAATTTTTTTTCCGCTGCATCGGCTCGCCAGTGCAGGGCACCGGTACGAGATGCAGCAACAGTTGTCTTTACACCGGTTTTGGCATACATAGTGGACGCCATAGTGCTATTAGTTCTATGTTACTAAATTTGTGCATGTACACACCTGTTAATATCAATTTGCTGTCATCCAAACAATGTCGCTATGCTGTTGAAGTTATATTTACCTTCCTCTTTAAATGTTCAATTTGTTATTTATAGTACATGAGTAAGAACTTGTAGCATCGTTGTAGTTAATTATGGATTCTGATGTTTCAGAATATGGTTGTTGTGTTAGTAGTAGTTAATACATTTGCACATTAATCTTTTTGAGAAGATATGTCATAATTAACCTGTTTCTTCAATTTTTCAAAATAAGTATTGGTGATTTTCTATGTTGCTATAAACCCATTTTCCCTATAATTGTTACTAATCTAGTTTTAAATATTATAGGATAACGGAAGTATTCTTACTCTGAATAGGTTGATCAAGAGTGGCCACAGTCTTTGAAGATGTGCCTAGCAAAGCTCTGGAGCATGTATTAGAAAGAGAACAGAGGTAGGCTTAGAGGAAGTGTTGTTAACGCTGAAGAATATTTGAAGATGCAGGACAAAAAGAGGAAGGTGGAGAATAAGCTCAGATTTTTTAAATCAGACTTTGCTAAGATGGAGTAGGCGAAGGAGGAGGCACTTTCCCAGTTGTCTAGTGCAAAACAGGTTCTTACTAAACTGAAAGCAGAGGTGGATAAGGCGAGCATGGATGGTCTCGAGAAGGGAAATGAATATATTGTTCTAATATTGTTCTAATATTGTTCTTATGAAGTTGAACTATCTATATTTGTACTGTGTTGTTTTCCGACAGCTATCGTATTGTGATGTTAAAATATATCTATGTGCCTGATATGAAATTGGCAAACAACTGTTCAACATGAAATATGAATTTGCGTAATACTAGAATTATTAATTTAAACTAATAAACCTGCGAAATGGTTCATGGAACTTTGCAAACGGTTCTAGAAGTAAAAGCGCTTGTGATGGATAGCCCAATGCCAGACAGTTTTCTTCATCAAATCGTGTGCGATGTAGTTGATCAAATCAAACAGTTAACCAAGGAAGAGCGTGTGTGATACTTACATGTATCACAGATAAACTTGTCTGGGATGTACATACGAACGGAAATGTTTTCCCTGGATTCACTGTGTGGGATGTACATACGAACATAAACGTTTTCCCTGGATTGACTGTGTGGGAAGTACATACAAACGAAAACGTTTTCCCTGGATTCACTGTGTGGGATGTACATGAGAACGAAAACGTTCTCCTTGGATTGACTGTGTGTGATATACATATGAACATAAATGTTTTTATAGGATTCATCATGTGGGATGTAAATACGAACGAAAACAATTGGGTTTCGATGCCTCGCCCGATCGCACATGAGCCAGCTTGTGTGCCAGTAGGGCCTATCTCTGACGGTTTCTGGGTTGCGTGGGAAGGACCCCCCTATCACCCACACTCACTTGGTGACGGTAACAAATGCCATCATGGGAAGGGGTTAAAAACCGTTTGTATAGCACTGACGCGTACCAGTGCCCCTGACTTGTTCTTGATGCCCAAAAATTCCTATAAATACCGAAACCCCTAGAAATAAACCTAGATCAGGAGTTCCGCCGCTGCAAGCCACTATAGCCATGAAAAACCAATCGAGATCTCGTTCCGGCACCCTGCCGGAGGGGGAATCCATCACCGGTGGCCATCTTCGTCATCTCGGCGCTCTCCATAATGAGGAGGGAGTAGTTCACCCTCCGGGATAAGGGTATGTACCAGTAGCTATGTGTTTAATCCCTCTCTCTCTTGTGTTCTTGATTTGGCACGATCTTGATGTACCATGAGCTTTTTTACTATAGTTGGATCTTATGATGTGTCTCCCCCTCTACCTTCTTGTAATGGATTGAGTTTTCCCTTTGAAGTTATCTTATTGGATTGAGTCTTTAAGGATTTGAGAACACTTGATGTATGTCTTGCATGTGCTTATCTATGGTGACAATGGGATATTCATGTGATCCACTTGATGTATGTTTTGGTGATGAACTTGAAGGTTCTGTGAACTTGTGAACTTATGCATAGGGGTTGGCACACGTTTTTGTCTTAACTCTCCAGTAGAAACTTTGGGTCACTCTTTGAAGTTCTTTGTGTTGGTTTGAATAGATGAATCTGAGATTGTGTGATGCATATCATATAATTAAACCTGCGTATACTTGTGGTGACATTGGAGTATCTAGGTGACATTAGGGTTTTGGTTGATGTGTGTCTTAAGGTGTTATTTTGGTATGAACTCTAGGGCTGTTTGTGACACTTATAGGAATAGCCTAATAGATCGATCCAAAAGAATAACTTTGAGGTGACTTCATATCCTACAATAATCTCTTCGTTTATTCTATGCTATTAGTGACTTTGGAGTGACTCATTGTTGCATGTTGAGGGATTGTTATATGATCTAATTCTTTTATCACTATTGAGAGAACTTGCACTAGTGAAAGTATGAACCCTAGGCCTTGTTTCCAAGCATTGCAATATCGTTTTCACTCACTTTTGCTACTAGTTACCTTGCTTTTCTTATATTTTCAGATTAAAAAACCCATATCAACTATCCATATTGCACTTGTATCACCATATCTTCGCCGAACTAGTGCACCTATACAATTTACAATTGTATTGGGTGTGTTGGGGACACAAGAGACTCTTTGTTATTTGGCTGCAGGGTTTTTTGAGAGAGACCATCTTCAGCCTACGCCTCCCACGGATTGATAAACCATAGGTCATCTACTTCAGGGAAATTTCCTACTATCGTACAAAACTCTGCGCTTGGAGGCCCAACACGAGTCTACAAGAAGAAGGTTGCATAGTAGACATCAAGCTCTTTTCTGGCGCCGTTGCCGGGGATGTTAGTGCTCAAAGGTATATCTTTAGATCTTGTAATTGAATCTTTTAGTTTCTTGTTTTATCACTAGTTTAATTTATAAAAGAAAACTTAAAAATGGAATTGAGGTTACCTCATGTGCTTCATCTTTTTAATGTCTTTCGTGAAAATAAGGATTCCGATAATTGTGCTCAATTGCTACAGGAAGAATGCAATAAAACGTTTGGCATACAATCTTTGAATGATGAGCATGATTACAATGTTGTTAGTATGAATTCCTTTAATATCCATGATGCTAATGATATGCAAAGCTACAAGCTTGGGGATGCTATGTTTGATGAATATGATTTTTTAGTCCCCCAAGTTTTGATGAGAATATTTATTATGATGAAAGAATGCCTCCTATTTATGATGATTATATTGATGAAAGTGTGTTTGGAAGAGTGTCAACTTTAGGAAGTAATGATCCCACTATTTTGGAGGGTGTTGAATTTTATTGTGATAATTATGAAAGTGGATTTGGAGAGGTCATGACTTTATTTAGTGATGAATCCACTATTTTGGAAGAGGTTCCAATTGATTATGAGAACAAAGTTGCTACCTATGATGATTATTCTAATGACATGTATGCTATAAAGAATAATGATAACCATGAAACTTGTCATCTTGATTTTAATTTTCAATTGGATTATGCCTCACATGATAGTTATTTTGTTGAGCTTGCTCCCACTACTATTCATGAGAAGAAATTTGCTTATGTGGAAAGTAATACATTTTATATGCTTGTGCATCATGAAAATAATGCTTTATCTGATGGATATATTGTTGAATTCATTCATGATGCTACTGAAAATTATTATGAGGGAGGAATATATGCTTGTAGGAATTGCAATAATATCAAGTTTCCTCTCTATGTGTTGAAAGTTTTGAAGTTATGCTTGTTTTGCCTTCCTATGCTAGTTGATTCTTGTTCCCATAAGTTGTTTGCTCACAAGATCCCTATGCATAGGAAGTGGGTTAGACTAAAATGTGCTAGTCATATGCTTCATGATGCTCTCATTATGTTTCAATTCTTATCTATTATACGAGCATCGTTGAAATCATCATGCCTAGCTAAAAGGCATTAAGGAAAAGCGCTTGTTGGGAGATAACCCAGCATTTACCCCTACTGTTTTTGTGTGTCCACATGATTAGACTACTGTAGTAATCCTGTTCTATAGCTTTTGTTTCAATAAAGTACCAAGTAAATCCTTTGGGATAGTGTGGATGATAGTTGACTTGATTCTGTGCAAAAACAGAAACTTTTTCTCCTAGTCCAGGAATTTTTAGAACTCATTGGAACATGCTTTTGATCTGAATTTCCGACACATGATTGATATATCATAATTTTTGGAGTTATAGAGGTATGTAAAGTTTCCAGATTACTACAGACTGTTCTGTTTTAAACAGATTCTGTTTTCTATGTGTTGTTTGCTTATTTTGATGAATCTATGAGTAGTATCGGATGGTATGAACCATGGATAAGTTGGAATACAATAGATATAACACCAATATGAATTTAGAATGAGTTCACAACAGTACCTAAATGGTGATTTATTTTCTTATACTAATGGAGCTCATAAGATTTTCTATTGAGTTTTCTGTTGTGAAGTTTTCAAGTTTTGGGTAAAGTTTTGATGGAGTATGGAATAAGGAGTGGAAAGAGCCTAAGCTTGGGGATGCCCAAGGCACCCCAAGGTAATATTCAAGGAATACCCAAGAAACTAAGCTTGGGGGTGCCCCGGATGGCATCCCCTCTTTCGTCTTCGTCTATCGGTAAATTTACTTGAGGCTATATTTTTATTCACCACATGATATGTGCTTGGAGCATCATTTTATTTTGTTTATTTTTCTTGCTGTTATTCAGAGACATGTTTTCTATCTTTTAGTTCAATAAAAATGATAAGTATGTCCTTTACCATGCTTATTTTACAAGTCTATATGTCGCTGTTTGAAAACAGAAAGCTTGCTGTTATGTTTTGAATATTGGTGAATACTTTGAACATGATAAAATCCTGAAACTTTTACATAGTAAGGTACAACAAATTTTCTAATGTGTGGCAATTTTTCAAAAGTTTTCCTCTTGTATCCTTTACACATTGTTCTGTTTAGACAGATTGCTGTTATGATTGCATTGTTTGCATATGTTTGCTTGATTAATGATTCTATTTGAGGATAGGAGTGTTAAATATGCAGAGGCTTTTTGTAGGCAATGTCAAATTATAATTTTAGTGATTTTTTACAGGAAATAATGATAAGATTGAACAAGTATGTTCGCGTCTTGCACACCTCTCATGGGGCGGATTCATATAACATACTCCCTTCGTTCCTTTATGTAAGGTGTATTATTTTTGGCACGATGACCAAGGCACCGAATTGTAGACATAGGATGAAATTACCCTTGGCAAATTTATTGGTTAGTGGCAAGCAAATCAACTAGTCCAGTAAAGTATGAGATACATGCAATAGACAAACCGATACTTTCCTATTTTGCTAGAAGGAGAGATACAAACAATCGGAAGAGAGATACTTTCCCTTTTTCTGGAGGGATAACAAGGAAATTCTGAGGAATTAGAAGAAATGCACCTTACATTCTGAAATTTTATCAAAAAACAAATACATCTTATATAAAGGAACGGAGGGAGTATATAGATTACATTACTTGACCATCAAGAGAGATCAAGAGTATCCCTAACCGAATCAATACATATCGGTAGGAGATCATATGCCTATACAAGGTAATATATGCAAAAGGAATACTTTAACACCCCCCCC
>NW_025226710.1:0-6517 GCF_018294505.1 Triticum aestivum | reverse complement strand
GCGCATCGCTCGGCCCCCGACCTCCCACTGTAACTGGGAACTCGCTGAAATTTTCCTCGCCCTAGCTTCTACCATGGTTTTTTCTATCATGGACGGCCCAAAGAATGTCATGTAGCTGCGTCTCCGGCCCGCCCAGGATGAAAAGCCCATTTTCTGTCATGATTTTTTGTCATAGAAGTAGGAGCCCACCACATCTATGATGATACTGGGTTTTGTCACAATTATCGTCATAGAAGTGTCATAAGTATGACAGAAAAAAATTCGTTTGGCCCAAAATGTCACATATGTGTCTTTTTTTTGTAGTGCCATAGGAGTTTGACGGTGGGGATACTATATAGCCCCTGGTATGTCCGCGATTATCCGCATATGGTGTGATTACATACTTGACCAGAATAACGGTCCTTCGTTTAACACGGAGGGAATCGCGAAGATTCCGATGAATCATCAAGTGGTTGACCAGCTCTGGCCGCATCATGACAGTTTGTTTTCAGCTTTCCCTACTAAGGTGCTCATCCGGGCTAGCCGGGACACAATCGCAGTAGTTCTCCCTTTACTACCCTAGCCGATATAGCAGAATGTAAGGTAGCAAGCACAGGAGCCGGGCAACCCAACTATTGACCAAAGACATGATTCGGAGCTGATGCATATAAGGCCAAACTCACGATGCCGAACACTCCCGATAGGTGTTCGGACTTTAGAATATACACCGGCTAGATACAGCCCCTGGTGATAAACCCATGGTATCAAGGCACATGTGGCAATCCGGCGTGGGGGAAGAGCTCGGGTGGTGAGAGCATAAATCTCAAAACATAGTACAAACCGGGCTGCTTCTATGACACACACTTTAGTACGATGAGCCGTATGTTTACAGATGATGCCGGTATCTTTCTTGGACATTTTACATGCCAGGAAAGTATAAAACAACAAGAGATAAAAAAGGTTTACACAGGGTCTTAATCTAAAAAAGAAACCTTAATGCGGGGCCCTGCTGCACGTCCGCGCCTTTGTCTCCGTTGTGAAGTGTCCTTGAAGGGTATAGTATGATGGCCATCTGTAAAAAAGGGGAAAACCAGGTAAAAGAATCTGGTGTGGCTGTGAGTAAAGCTAGTTCGTTTTAATGAACTATGAAGGATAACTTCTAGGGTCTGAATAGGGTCAAGCCGAACTATGGACCTTTTGTGTGCAGAGTGCCCCCGAAGCCGCCCAAGGAATTTTGAGTATATCTCCTTATGGGGCGGTCGATGGGGGCGTAGCTGCTAATCAAGCTCAGGTTTATCTGAGCTTCCGCATTGAGTTGTGCGCCGGACACGTTTAGCTGTGTCTGGGTCTTAACGACCGATGAGCTGTTCGGCTTGAATATGCCGTTTTGTGCTTCGACTACTAGAGCCGCCGTGTATTCCTCTGGGCGGAGAGAGCGCTCCATATTTCCACTGACCGTAATGACGCCACGAGGTCCAGGAATTTCAACTTTTAGGTAAGCATAATGTGGGATTGCATTAAAACGGGTGAAGGCCGTTCTTCTGAGTAGTGCATGATAGACGCTTCGGAACAGAGCAATGTTGAAGATTAGTTCTTCGCTTCGAAAGTTGTCCAGCGAGCCGAATTCAACATCCAATGTTAGAGAGCCAGTGCAGCGGGCTTCCACGCCTGGTATAACTCCTTTAAAGGTAGTGCTGCTTGGCTTGATTCTTGACGGGTCTATCCCCATCTTGCGGACAGTATCCTGATATATCACATTGATACTACTGCCGCCGTCCATGAGGACTCGAGTGAGGTGGTATACGTCGATTATTGGGTCGAGCACTATGGTAGCTGAACCTCCGTGATGGATACTATTCGGGTGATCCCTGCGATCAAAGGTGATCGGACAGGACGACCATGGGTTGAACTTGGGGCGACAGGTTCAACGTCGTAGACATCACGGAGTGCGTGCTTGCGCTCCCACTTTGGGATATGAGTGATGTAGATCATGTTCACTGTTTTAATCTCTGGTGGAAATTTCTTCTGTCCCCCCGTGTTCGGTTGGCGAGGCTCGTCCTTGTCTTTGCTCCGAGGTCCTTTCCCTTTGTGTTCGGCGTTGAGTTTGCTGGCCTGCTTGAAGACCCAACATTCTCTATTGGTATCATTAGCTGGTTTATCGGGAGTGCCGTGGATCTGGCAGGGACTGTCTAGGATTTTGTCCAGGTTGGATGGACTGTCCTTGTTGCCTTTAAATGGCTTCTTCCGTTGCTAGGGTCTTGACCCCTGAATCCGGCGTTTACTGCTGTATTGTCTGGGCTTTCTTCATTGTTCCGACGTTTGTTTTTATTGCATCATGGTTTTCCATTGCCATCCCTGACCTCAAAGGTGTCGGGATCACTGGTGCTGCTACGGGCTAACCAGCTGTCTTCGCCCGCGCAAAAGTGGGTCATGAGGGTAGCTAAGGCGGCCATTGTCCTTGGATTTTCCTGGCCGAGGTGTTTGGCCAGCCATTCGCCCCGGACACTGTGTTTGAAGGCCGCTAAGGCTTCGGCGTCCGGACAGTCAACAATTTGGTTCTTCTTAGTGATAAACATGTTCCAAAGCTTACGGGCTTATTCTCCGGGTTGTTGGATTATGTGACTTAGATCGTCTGCATCCGAAGGCCGGACATAGGTCCCTTGGAAATTGGCCCAGAAAGCATCTTCATGTTCTTCCCAGCTTCCGATGGAGTTTTCGGGGAGGCTTTTCAGCCAGTGCCGAGCTGGTCCTTTTAGCTTGAGGGGTAAATATTTAATGGCGTGGAGAGCATCTCCGCGAGCCATGTGGATGTGAAGAATGAAGTCTTCTATCCAAACTGCAGGGTCTGTCGTAACATCATATACCTCGATGTTTACAGGTTTGAACCCTTCCGAAAAATCATGTTCCAGTACCTCATCGGTGAAGCATAGGGGGTGTGCGACACCCCTGTATCTGGTTGTGTCGTGGATTTGGTCCGACGGTTGCATTGTTCGGTATTGGTTCCAAGCTGGTAAGTGGCCGACATATTTTATTTGATGATCATGATCCCGTGTAGGAGCACGTTCCCTGTATCCATAGATGGACCTGGTTTTGCCAGCTTTTTTGTCCAGGTCCTCACGTAGATCGTGTTTCTTGTCCTAGGCCGCAGCCTTCCGTCCTTTGCAGGGAGGGGCACGGGCTTGTGTACGGCATTGCTAGCTGCTCTGTCGCGACCACGAGGTGGTCGGTCCGGCTAGTCGGCCATATTGTTTTTCGGTGGTATAGGCACAATAGCCTCATCGTCGAATTCGGGCAGCAGCTTACGTTTGGGACAACTCTTTGTTTGGCGACTACTGCCGTATTTTTCCTCGGTGTCTAGCACTTCGTTCCATCTGTCATTGAGCGTATCCTGTGCGGCTTTAAGCTCTGCTTCTGCTTCTTCAGGCTCCTTGAAGTGGCGATCAGCCTTTGATGGAGGCGTTCTTGTTCTAATGGTTCTTCTGGGATGATGAATTGGTCATCGCCCAAGCTGATCTCCTCTTTAGAGTGAGGCTGATAGTTGCTATCTTCGGCACCGCTGTGATCAGACAACGTCTCCAGACTGTGTTCACCGTCCTCTCGCATGCCTGCTCCAGCGCTGGGTCTGCGGTGTCCTTGGCTTGGTTCAGATTATCGTTGCTGTCCTCGACAATGTTGTTGTTTTTCTTTTTCCTGGATCAAGGTCAGCACTTGGGATGCCGGCAGTTAGGAGGTTCATCAATGGGCATGCTGTTATCGCCGTCGGCCTCATTCTCCTTTGGTATGTCCACCATGTATATATCGTATGACGATGTAGCTGTCCACTGCCCTAAAGGTGGTGGTTTTTGTGCATGCTCTTCTCTGGCATCGTCGTCCATACCGTCGATGTCTTTGGAGCCGTAATCGAGCGTGTTGGTTAAGTCCCTAATAGTGGCAATGAAGTGGGTGGTGGGTGGGGAACGAAGTTCTTCATCATCCACTCCCCACTCGAGCCAGACATAGCTCGGCCGAGGGTCCCCTGACAAGGAGAGGGACTTCAATGAGTTTAATCTGCCGCCAAAACGCAAGTGCTGGAAGATGTCCCTGGAGCCGAACTCCAAGACCGGCGCCCAATCAGGTTCGATGGGCACGGATGCGTGCGGCCTGGAACCCATGGCCGGAGACGAGTCCAGGGTTTCGGTGATACAAGCCCAACTCGATGTTGGGTCTGTGTGCGGCTCGAGTGCCGCTAAGTCTGCGGCCTCCGTGGCGGGGTTAAGCCCCCCGTCTTCGGATGACGCAGTCCGCTCTGGCTCTAGGGACAGGGCGGTCACAGGTGCTATATCTTGCGTGTGGCCTGATGACAAATCTAGGTCATGGTCATCATGGTGGCCGGGGACAGCCGCCATGGGCTCGAATCTGTCGGAGATCAAGTCTCTACGGATATCGGCCACCAAATTCAGGCTTCCAAATCTAACCTGATGGCCATGGGCGTAGCTATCGATCTGCTCTAGATGGCCAAACGAGTTGGCCCGCAGTGTGAAGCCGCCGAATACGAAGATCTGTCGGGGGAGGAAGGTTTCCCCATGGACTGCATTGTTGTAGATGATTGATGGAGCCATCAAGCCTATTTTCGACGACACAGAGGAACTCTTGGGTAGGGGGTCCCGAACTGTGCGTCTAAGACTAATGGTAACAGGAGGCGGGGGACACAATGTTTACCCAGGTTCGGGCCCTCTCTATGGAGGTAATACCCTACTTCCTGCTTGATTGATCTTGGTGAATATGAGTATTACAAGAGTTGATCTACCACGAGATCATAATGGCTAAACCCTAGAAGTCTAGCTTATGAGGATATGATAGTTGTGGCTAAACCCTAGAAGTCTAAACCCTCCAGTTTATATAGACACCGGGGGAAGCTAGGGTTGTACAAAGTCGGTTACAGAGAAAGGAATCTACATCCAAATCGCCAAGCTTGCCTTCCACGCAAAGGAGAGTACCATCCGGACACGGGACGAAGTCTTCTATCTTGTATCTTCATAGTCCAACAGTCCGGCCAAAGCATATAGTTCGGCAGTCCTAGGACCCCTTAGTTCAGGACTCCCTCAACGATCTCGTCGCTGTTTAAACCACCACTGTCACCCCAACGTACACCACATCCTTCCGCCACCTCTCCTTCCGGAGGATCATCGGAGGAGCGTCGTCGCCCACGCCAGAACCCGCCAATTCTTTCCTCTGTTTCCGGTGAGCGCGTGCGCACAGAGTCAGTTCAGCCAATCATGTGATGACACATGGCATACTACAGTAACCGTAATAGCAGCTCAAGTCGCTGCCATGGCAGCAGTTTCAGCTTGTCAAAAAGGCTGCCACGGTGGTAGTTTTTCACATATTCACACCAAATTTCATTATGCTATATATTGAGATCCACACATCTGAATGCACTGATTCTTTTTCCTATGTGTTACTGCTGATTATATCTTGAGAACTAGTAGCATTATTATTTTCAACTTTTGAACTTTTCAAATTTCATCAATTCAAATTTTAATCTGATACTTCATTTGATCATATCTTGAGAACCGTAGCACATTTTCAATCGGTTCCTTTTGCACGTGAAACACTAGTACCAATACCTGCTGATTACATCATGTATACTCAATATCCATATAATTTTTGACCTGTTTGAATTTAAAATCAATTCAAACTTCTTCTCGCTATAGTTTGAATGGTAGTGCTCTTATTCAATTCATTCCTTTTTGCAAATGACCTATGCCCTATGCTTCCTGTTCAGCAACATGTTTGTTGTTTTTCATATAATTTTGAGTATATTCCATATAATCCTAAATAGCAATCTTTCTATGTCAATTGACTCTTTGGAGTTGACTTCTTCACCTGTCACCTTATAGCACATCGAGAACCTATATTATATATTAAACCTATATATGTTGATGTTGTTCAACCTTGCCATATTTGTTTTGTTTTCTTTTGGTTCTTCGATATGGCATGATTGTTTATTTGGATTCTTTCGTTTATGATAGATTGCTCGGAGCGTGACGAGTAGAATTATCAGGAATTGTGAGTGTGATGAACTTCATCCAACGTATGAGGCCAGTTACACCTTGATCATCCTTCATCCTATTTTTTATGCATGTAGTTATATATCACATTACTATATTATGCATGTGTAGGAATATTATGGTAGCATGTTATTGCTATTGAGATTCAGCTTAGTATGGCCTTATATTGTAGAGCGTGGTAGTTGTACTCTTGCTATGCTATGTAGACTGGGATTGGTTCGTGTATTCATCGAGATTATGTGAGGACTATATATAATATAACTTGAGCAGAAACATAATATATAATTCACCTCTGGACGGACAGGGTTGCATCATGGTTTCTTGTTCCTTTTCTAAGGGCATGGACCATGGCTAAGTGCACCCAAACAGTATTGCTGGGTGGTTTCAAGAACATCATGTTTTATACCCTGTGAATGTAAGTGGGTGCCGTCCATGCTCAAAAAGATCAGACAGACTTAGTGACTAGTAGCTTCCATGTACAACCACTG
>NW_025226709.1:0-6557 GCF_018294505.1 Triticum aestivum | reverse complement strand
GAACTGCTGGCTGAGATACACAAAGGAATGTGCGGCTCCCACATTGGATCAAGGGCATTAGTTGGGAAAGCATTCCGACAAGGATTATATTGGCCCACAACCCTCCAAGATGCGGTCAAGCTAGTCACTAAGTCTGAATCCTGCCAATTCCATTCAAAGAAAACCCACCTGCCTACCCAAGCGCTTCAGAGAATCCCTCTATCATGGCCATTTTAGGTCTGGGGGCTCAATATCCTCAGCCCCTTCCCCCGTGCAATCGGGGGCTTTGAATTCTTGTTCGTTGCCATCGACAAGTTTACAAAGTGGCTGGAAGTGATTGCCGTGAGAAAGGTGACTGCTCAGTCAGCTATCAAGTTCTTGAAAGATCTGGTGTGTCATTTTGGGGTTCTGGCAAGGATCATCACTGAAAACGGCACCCAGTTCACGAGCCACGCCTTCATGCAATATGTTCATGCCCTTGGATGCAAGATCTCATTCACCTCTATAGCACACCCCCGGAGCAATGGAAAAGCTCAGAGGGCAAATGGTAAAGTGCTACGTGGAATCAAGATGAGAACCTTTGATACGCTGTAGAAGTAGGGCAGGCGGTGGATCGAGGAGCTGCCGGTAGTCCTCTGGTCTCTCAAAATGACACCAAACCGGGCTAGCAGGCAGACCCCCTTCTCCCTAGTCTATGGGGCAGAAGCAGTTATCCCCACGAAACTCATTTATGGGTTGCCTCGAGTACTTGCTTATGCCGAGGTCGTGCAAGATTAGCACCGGCATGACGACACTATGCTACTCGAGGAGAACCGTCTCCATGATGCTACGCGTGCTGCACACTATCAGCAAGCCCCGCATCACTATCATAGCCGCAGGGTTCACGCCCGGTGTTTTGAGGAAGGTGACCTTGTCCTTAGGTGCGTTCAGTCCGCCAAGGGTACACACAAGCTGTCACCAAAGTGGGAAGTGTCGGTGTCAAAACCGGCGGATATCGGGTAGGGGGTCCCAATCTGTGCGTCTAAGGCTAATGGTAACAGGAGGCAAGGGACACGATGTTTTACCCAGGTTCCGGCCCTCTCGATGGAGGTAAAACGCTACTTATTGCTTGATTGATCTTGATGATATGAGTATTACAAGAGTTGATCTACCACGAGATCGTAGAGGCTAAACCCTAGAAGCTAGCCTATGATGATTATGATTGTTCCTATATGGACCAGACCCTTCGGTTTATATAGACACCGGAGGGGGCTAGGGTTTACACAGAGTCGGTTACAAAGAAAGGAATCTAATATCCGGATCGCCAAGCTTGTCTTCCACGCAAAGGAGAGTCCCATCTGGACACGAGACGAAGTCTTGAGTCTTGTATCTTCACGACCCAATAGTTCAGCCAAAGTATATAGTCCGGCTGTCCGGATACCCCCTAATCCAGGACTCCCTCAGTAGCCCCTGAACCAGGCTTCAATGACGATGAGTCCGGCATGTAGATTGTCTTCGGCATTGCAAGGCGGGTTCCATCTCCGAATACTCCAAAGTAGTTACCGAACACTTAAATCATGTCTGGATCTCCAAGACTATTTTCACATACCACCGTAGAGAGAACGATATTTCACAAATATAATCCGCTGACAACTTCCGACAACGTGACATGACACTACGGTCGAGTCATTATTCGAACCGTTTTCCCCCAACCTGCCACAGCGCATATTGCGAGGCGGTTTCCTCGGCACGTCTTGTCGAAGCAGAGATCATGTCCCCTTATCACAGGATTCCCATCAATACGGGATGGGTAACCCAACCGCGCCATCAATCGTGGTGCTTGGGAAATAAGCGATCTTCAATGGGCAAGTGGGGAGGCGCACCATTTTCATCGCCTCTATGAAAGGATAAGGATTCCCCATTTTTACCCACGCCTTCTTCCTCCTTCGCTTATCCATTCTCGCACCCTCGAGCTCCAGCGCCCTAGTTCACACCTTCTCTGCACAGACAAATCATGTCCGGAGCAGGAGGCAAGTGGGTGGCCTCCACCGTGAAGGAGGGGCATATTATGAAGCTCTGGGCGGCCGGATACTTGGCCGCAGATATCGCGCACCGGCTGCCAGACGCAGGGCAGATCATTCCGACTCTGGGACCCCACGAGAGGGTCGTGTTCCTTGCCCATTTCATCCATGGACTGGGATTTCCACTTCATCCCTTCGTCCACGGGCTTATGTTTTACTATGGACTGGACTTCCATGATCTAGCCCCAAACTTCGTCCTCAACATCTCAGCGTTCATCGTCGTGTGCGAGGCCTTCCTCCGCATCAAGCCTCACTCGGCTTGTGGCTACGAATCTTCTGTGTGAAGCCGAAGATCGTGAGCGGCCAGCAAGCGGAGTGCAGAGGCGCCATGGTGGGCAGGATGCCCAACGTTACCTGGCTTGACGGCTCCTTTGCAGAGACCGTAAAAGGGTGGCAATCAGGGTGGTTCTACATCACCGAGCCACGCGATGCCAACTGGGCGGCAGCCCCCGAATTCTGATCCGGAATTCCCATGCGGCTCACCTCCTGGGAAAGGAAGGGCCTGGCTTGGGGTGAGCCTGCGGAGCTGACCAGACTTCAGAACTACATCAAGAATATGATGGACAAGAAAATCAAGCTCGTCAACATGGTCCAGGTCATGCTCGTCTGCCGAATTCTTCCGTGCCAAAGATGGGCATTTAATCTGTGGGAGTTCGTTCCGGCCGAACACCAGACACTTCAAGAGCTTTACGACATGGCTCACAAGGACGCATGGAAGGTGTTGTTTAAGGCCTCCGAAATACCTCCTCCCACAGCCAACGACCGCGGACTTCATGCCACGCGGCTCCCCCGTCCGGTGAGTTTTCTGACCATCACCAGATGTAGTTTTCCCAGTATACTCATGGGAGGATTTTAAGTCATCGTGCGTATTTAATCAGGAGTATGTGGTGACGGCAGAGCGGATTGACTGTCCGGCTCCATTGCCAGAAGGTCCAGCAGACGCTCTCCTAACGGAGATGCTAGTCCCAGCGCCCTACAAGGCGCCGGAGAAGAAGGCCGAAAAGAAGGCCCCGGGGACCAGGAAGGGTCTCCGGCATAAGGTCGTACCAGACGCCTTGTCTGAAGACGATGAGGCACACCCCTCCCACGAAGGGGAGGAGAAAAAGGAAAGGGCCACCCCATCCGGGGAGGCCGAAAGGCCTAAGAGGGCAGCCCAGGGGACCAGGAAGGGTCCCCGGCGCAAGGCCATCATAGGCTCATTGTCTGAGGATGACGAGGCAGATTCCTCCCGCGGAGGCGGGGGGGGGGGGGGACATGAGGAAATTCTGCCTCCTAGCACTGGGGAGGAGAAGAAAAGGAAATCCGCTCCGGAGGGGGAGTCCAGGACGCCCAAGAAGGGAAAGGCGTCCCTTCCGGATTACTCCACCACAGTCGCCTACAGCGAAGAGGAGTGGCTACCCAGGGGGAAGCCCCTAGTAAGATCGTAAGTATCCGCACTCTATTGTACTTTAGTGCGACTTCGCTTCATAGTCTGTTATACCGCTAAACACATATATGCAGTCCGGCCAGAGTCCATCCCGAGGTATCCACTTCGGATGGGTCTTTGAGCGATTCGGTGATGAACTCGCTCCCAACGGCCACTTCCCCTCGGCCTGCGGATGACACGGAGGTGTTGTCCCAAAGGCTCCCAGAGCAGGGGGAGGCGACTCTGGAGATGCCCCAAGGCGAAATTCCAGACGCCGGGCATACGGGGCGTAAGATCCCCTCGGATTATGCCGACGAGAGCCGCAGCAAGTTGGGCTCTCAGCCGGACACTGTACCGGAACCACCAAGGGTTCCGGATTTGGGCAGGCAGTCCCTCGCTAAGGAGGGCGAGTCGACCGTGCCGATGACTTCCGTCGTGCCGGAGGCGCCGGATAGTCTGCTGGAAGTGCTTCGCGGCACTTCCATGGATGAAGAGCACCGTACTCTTATGAGTGCGGTGATTCAGAAGGTTCGGTTCGCTAATAGAGGATTGACCAAAGCCTGCACCAGCCTCTTGACAGGATTTGAGGTAAGTAATCAAAAGTGTGTGAAATTATCAGCCGATAGATAGTAGCCCCTAATACTCTGTTTGGTGTTCGGAAAGAAAAGCCAAACGGAGGGTCAATTTTAATCCGCAGGAGTCTAATAGTAGGTGTTAATATGAATAAGCAGGCAGTGCTGCTTGCCGCTGCTGCCCGCACGGCCGAGGTGACCGGACTCAAATGGGACCTTAAGCAGGCCGAAGAGGAGCTCAGCCTCACAAAGGGGCAGCTCGAAGAGAACAAAGGTGAGTGGTACCCCGTTCACATATCATATAGAGGAGAAAAAATGGGTGATGCTAACGAAAAGCATCATGATTTTGTAATAGGGGCCACGACCAAAGTGGCGGCCCTGAAGAGAGCGCTATCCGAGGCCGAAGATAAGGCGGCCACGGAGGGTGTTGAGCGTGAAAAGCAGGATGCTAGGGTGGGCGAGGTACAGCAAGAGCTCTAGGAGCTCGGCAAGAAGTTCGAGTCGTTGGAGCGTGAGTCTGAACTTGCGAAGGCCCTTTTGAGCATGAAAGACGCCAAGGCCGAAGCCGAAAAGGCCCAGCAGGAAATCCAGGCGGCCAAGAAGATAGCGGCGGGTAAGACATTCTTTATGCAAAGCAAGCATGTGGAGGAGACATTTCTTTTACTTACCCGAATTCGGAGCTCTCTAGGGGCATTCGCAGATCTGCCAGGTAGCATATCGGATGCTGCGGAGTTCTACCGTGCCGAAGAGCGGAGCTCAACGGAGAAGCTGTTCTGGTCCCAGTATGCTGGAGCCAAACACCCGATGCCTCAGAGTGACCAATTGAAGCAATTGGTTGAACTCCACAGGGCGGCCGAAGTGGCTATGAAAGATTTCATAGTCCGGATGTGGCCTGGTGAGCCCCTGCCCGCCAGCTACTTCGGCCTGATAAAGCGGATGGTAAATGCCTGCCCGCGGCTTGAAGTGATCAAGTGATCCGTTTGCATTGAGGGTGCCCACCGAGCCTTTGCCCGTGCGAAGGTGCATTGGGGAAAGCTGGATACAGAGAAGCTGGTGAAGGATGGACCTCCAGAGGCAAGGCACATCACTGTCCCGAAAAATATTATGATGGCGTTATGAAAGGCGCTCGCCTCGTGGACGATGAATGTACCAAGCACACGATCTTTGAGTGAATGTATTCCTGTCGTTTTTGTAATATAAAAACGAAGTTATTTGCGCTATATAGCGCTTTTTTGATTTAAAATATTACCTTCTGTGTGGCTGTTTATAAAATTCTGAAAGTAGGCCAGTCGTCGGCTTCTGCCCCCACGTAACTAGTACTGAGGTGTTCGTGGAAAACCCAAAACACTCTTTTATCCAAAAATTTGGTCCATGAAGTAGGTGTTTGGCGCAACGAACAAGGCAATCGGACTATGCGGCTTTATAACTCTCACTTAGCCATAGAAGTCTATAATTTTAAATTGTGGCGAAGCCCCTACATTCGGAAGGCCGAATTGGGGCGCTATACATGCCTAAATCGGACGAGGCCGACTCCTCGCCTAAAGCGGAAAAAATCTTTAAGGATTTCAAGACCTCTCTAACAGTGACCAGCTCTCGCCGCATCATGACAGTCAATTTTTGGCTTTCTCTACTGAGGTGCTCATCCGGAAGAACCGGGACACAATCACAGTAGTTCTCCCTGCGCTACCTTAGCCGATATAACGGAACGTAAGGTACCAAAACAAGGGAGCGGGGCTAACCCAACTATTGACCCAAGACATGATTCGGAGCTGATGCATATAATGCTATAAGTTCGGGGTGCCGCACTGTCGAAAGTGTTCGGACTTATCTTGCCGTATTAAGGGGCACCGTAAGAAGCCCATAGCAAACTGAACATACCAAGGTGTACGGATGCAATATTAAATAAACATTTATAGGAAAAATGTGCTGATAGGAATAATAAGCTGACGCTATATATTATCTCCCATTGATGATAATATGTCTAAGCGTATGTTTACAATGAATGTGTTAAGAAGAAGTAAATAGGACTATTTGACATGTCCTATCCAAGTGCGGGCCGCGTGTAGGTATAAAACAGGTATAATGATCATGAACAAATTCCACCTGGGTATTCCTTTTGTGCGCAAAGCCCTTTGCCTCCTTGGTTTTTCTCCCCTATGAATGTCCGGTAATCTGGCTCTTCTGAAGAGGCTTCCCGGAAGTAGGGTCCTGAAAGATAAAGGGGGTTATTAAAGTATGTTGCGGTTGAACCGCACTGTGGACTGCGTCACTATTGCGCCTCCGCCTACGCACATGGTATTTTGCGTGCGTAATTGTGTACGCGCGACACGAATGCTGCCTTAATGGGGCTGGAGCAGAGGCCGGACAGCTAATCATGCTCTTGGCGTGCCTGGCAATCTGTTGCGGGATATTCCGGACTCGCTTGACAGTGTTCGGGGTTGTTATCGCCGGATTTGTGGTTTTCTGGAGAAGGCTGCTTTGTACTTCTGCCGCGAGGGCTGCAGTATGCTCTTCTGTATTAAGAGAGCGGTCCATGTTTCC
>NW_025226708.1:0-6558 GCF_018294505.1 Triticum aestivum | reverse complement strand
GATACGGATATGTAGATCTCCTACCATTGTAACCGACTCTGTGTAACCCTAACCCTCTTTGGTGCCTATATAAACCGGAGGGTTTTAGTCCGTAGGACGAACAACAATCATACCATAGGCTAGCTTCTAGGGTTTAGCCTCTCTGATCTCGTGGTAGATCTACTCTTGTACTACCCATATCATCAATATTAATCAAGCAGGAGTAGGGTTTTACCTCCATCAAGAGGGCTCGAACCTGGGTAAAAACATCGTGTCCCTTGTCTCCTATTACCATCCGCCTAGACGCACAGTTCGGGACCCCCTACCCAAGATCCGCCGGTTTTGACACCGACAATAGGTATTTGAGAAAAACCAGAATAACCATCTAGAAATCAAAAATGTGTATGTTCGTACAGTCTTTCTAGCATTTGATCAATAAAAGGTAGAGGGTAATTATCCTTTCTAGTAGCTTTGTTCAATTTACAAAAATCAATTACCATTCTATAACTTGTAACAATTCTTTGTGGAATCAATTCTTTCTTATCATTAGGAATAACGACAATACCTCCCTTCTTAGGGACACAATGAATGGGACTTACCCATCTACTATCAGCAATAGGATAAATTATACCTCCCTCCAGAAGCTTTAGTATTTCATTTCTTACCACTTCCTTCATCTTAGGATTTAACCATCATTGGTGATCAAAAACTGGTTTAGCATCAGGCTCCAAATTAATTTTGTGCTGACATAGAGTGGGACTGATGCCTTTAAGATCATCAAGAGTATATCCAATAGCGGCACGGTGCTTCTTCAGTTTTCAATAATTTCTTTTCTTCATGCTCTGAAAGGTTAGCACTAATAATAACAGGATATATCTACTTTTCATCTAGAAAAGCATATTTCAAAGTATCAGGTAATTGTTTAAGCTCAAAAATAGGATCATCCTTGGGCGGAGGAGGATCCCCAAGGATTTTAACATGCAAATTATGTTTCAAAACAGGGCCTTTATTAAAGAATACTTCATCTATTTCCCTTCTTTCTTTCGTAAACATATCATTTTCATGATCTAGCAAATATTGTTCTAAAGAATCAGTAGGAGGCACGACAATAGAAACAAGACCAATAACTTCATCCTTACTAGGCAATTCTTTATCATGGGTTGTCTACAAAATATAGAGAAATTAAAATCATGAGACATATCCCCTAAACCAACAGTAATTATATCTTTCTCGTAGTATATCTTAGCATTAACAGTATTCAAGAAAGGTCTACCAAATATAATGGGACAAAATCATCTTGTGGGGAACCAAGAACAAGAAAATCAGTAGGGTATTTAATCTTCGCACACAAGACTTCAACATCTCTGACAATCCCAATTGGTGATATAGTATCTCTATTGGCAAGCTTAATAGTAACATCAATATCTTCTATCTCAGCAGGTGCAATATCATTCATAATTTCTTGGTACAAGGTATAAGGAATTGCACTCACACTAGCACCCACATCACAAAAGCCATGATAACAATGATCTCCTATTTTAACAGAAACAACAGGCATGCCAACAACAGGTCTATGTTTATCTTTAGTATTAGGTTTAGCAATTCTAGCAGCTTCATCACGGAAAGAAATAACATGCCCTTCAATATTATCAACCAAGACATCTTTAATCATTGCAATACTAGGTGCAACTTTAATTTCTTCAGGGGGTGTAGGTGTTCTAGTATAACTCTTACGAACCACAGTTGAAGCTTTAGCATGATCCTTTATTCTAACAGGAAAAGGTGGTTTCTCAATATAAGAAGTAGGAACAATAGGATCAACATTATAAGTAATAGTTTCTTCTTCAACTTTAATAGGTTCTACTACTTTAACTTCAATGGGAGGATGATATTTAAACCACTTCTCCTTAGGGAGATCAACATGAGTAGCAAAATATTCATAGAAAGAAGCTACTGTCTCAGAGTCAAGTCCATATTTAGTGCTAAAATCACGAAAAGCATCGGTATCCATAGAAGATTTAACACAATCAAACATAAGGTTTATACCTAACTCCTTACCTTCGTCGAGTTCCCAATCTTCAGAGTTGCATTTAATTCTTTCCAATAAACCCCATTTGAATTCAATATCCTTCTTCATAAAAGAACTAGTACAAGAAGTATCGAGCATGGAGCGATCATTATGAGAAAGCCAAGCATAAAATTTTTGAATAATAATTTCTCTTGAGAGCTCATGATTGGGGCATGAATATAACATTGACTTAAGCCTCCACCGAGCTTGAGCGATACTTTGTCCTTCACGAGGCCAAAAATTATATACATAATTTCGATCATGATGAACCAGATGCATAGGATAAAACTTCTGATGAAATTCGAATTTCAATCGGTTGTAGTTCCAAGATCCAATATCATCACATGTCCTAAACCATGTCAATGCCTTTCCCTTAAAAGATAAAGGGAAACCTTCTTCTTGACAACATCCCCGGGCATACCTGCAAGCTTAAATAATCCACAAACTTCATCCACGTAGATTAGGTGCAAATCAGGAAGTAATGTTCCATCTCCTGCATAAGGATTAGGTAGCAGTTTATCTATCATACCCGAAGGAATTTCATAATAAATATTTTTAGTAGGTGCAGTAGGCTGAGGAGCAACTCTTTGCTCTTCCAGCCGAGGTGAAGATACCCCGAACAAGCCCCTCAAACGATTATTTTCCATTGTAACAAGTGACAGTAAATTTCAGCACACTATATAAATGTTCCCTTACCAAATTCCACTTACCAAAGGCGGTTCACTCCCCGGAAACAGTGCCAGAAAAGAGTCTTGATGACCCATACACTACTAGAAAAACGGTTATAGCTAATATGGACATTAATGGTGCACTATACATGTGGTGCACCACTGCTATATAGCAGTGGCGCACCATGTGTAGGTGCGCCATTAGTAACCAAACCAGTAATGGCGCACCAGGTGAAAAGTGCGCCATTACTAAGTTTGACCAAGGTTTGACCTAGGCATACACATAGTAATGGCGCACTTTGTATAGGTGCGCCATTACTAAGTTGACATAGTAATGGCGCACCTTTACAAAGTGCGCCATTACTATGTGTATGACTGGGTCAAAACTTGGTCAAACTTAGTAATGGCAAACTTTGCATAGGTGCGCCATTACTATGTCAAACTTAGTAATGGCGCACCAAACAAAGTGCGCCATTACTAAGTTTGACCAAGGTTTGGCCAAGTGGTACACATAGTAATGGCGCACTTTGTGAAGGTGCGCCATTACTAACTTTCAAATGCACACCCCCCTAGACCGCCTTTTTAGTTTTAAAAAAATAAAAGAAAATGATGGAAATGTCAAAAAAAATAAAATAAAATAAGTTTCCCATGTGATATGTGGTCTAGTTGTTGGGAAAATTTACAAATATGAATTTCGACTTTATTTGCAAAATCTCTCTGGAATTTGTAAAATGGGCATAACTTTTGCATACGAACTTGGATTAAAAAGTTTTTTATATGAAAAATCATCTACTCGAAAAGTTACATCCGAATTCAACTGGGCGAACCCCATTGAACATTTTTAGAATCCCCAAAAACCTAACAAAATAAAAGATATGGGGCTTTTAAGATCTAGAGGGGGAAAACAGAAAAAATTTCAAACTTAGTAATGGCACACCATTTGCTAGGTGCGCCACTAGTAACAGGAAAAAATTTGGTTTCGATTTTTTTTGTTGGAAAAAATGTTGAAAATATGATACGTATTATGACGGGGAAGTTTGATATATTTTTTCAAAATTTCATCATACTCATGAACATGAACAAAGTCCTAGACATCAACAAGGTTTTTAATAGGATTGATATGATAGATATATCAACAAGTGCTTGTTAAGTGAGCTGGTGCTGGGGTTGGATAGAACTGTGAAGTTAAGCGTGCTCAGGATGGAGTAGTGTGAGGATGGGTGACCTTCCGGGGAGTTTGACCACAGAGTGCGATTTGACTTGAGATTAAGCATATTGACCCGAGATTAAGCCATATTGACCCGAGATTAAGAAACAAACGAAAAAAAATTCTGAAAAAAAATTGAAAAAAAAATTCTGAAATTTTTTTTTTTGAAAAAAAATTGTTAGTCATGGCGCACTTCTATGTGGTGCGCCATTACTAAGTCAGATAGTAATGGCGCACTTCTAGGCATAGTAATGGCGCACTATAGGTGCGCCGTTAGTATTTGTTACTAGTGGCGCACCTATAGTGCGCCATTAATGGCAAATATAGGTGCGCCACTAATAGGCCTTTTTCTAGTAGTGATAAGTATATGGGATCTATCATAGTCCTTTCGATAAGTAAGAGTGACGAACCCAACAAGGAGTAGATGGAAATGATAAGCGGTTTTCAGCAAGGTATTCTCTACAAGCACTGAAATTGTCGGTGATAGATAGTTGTATGATGAGATAATTCGTAACGAGTAACAAGTAAGAAAAGTAAACAAGGTAGAGAAAGGTGGCCCAATCGTTTTTGTAGAAAAGTACAAGCCTGGATGAACTCCTATATAAAGCAAAGCGCTCCCGAGGACACGTGGGAATTGTTGTCAAGTTAGATTTCATCATGCTCATATGATTCGCGTTCATTACTTTGATAGTTTGATATGTGGGTGGACCGGTGCTTGGGTGCTGCCCTTCCTTGGACAAGCCTCCCACTTATGATTAACCCCTCTCGCAAGCATCCGCAACTACGAAAGAAGAATTAGGATAAATCTAACCATAGCATGAAACATATGAATCCAAATCAGCCCCTTACGAAGCAACACATAAACTAGGATTTAAGCTTCTGTTACTCTAGCAACCCATAATCTACTTATTACTTCTCATTGCCTTCCCTAGGCCCAAATGATGGTGAAGTGTCATGTAGTCGACATTCACATAACACCACTAGAGGAAAGACAACATACATCTCATCAAAATATCGAACGAATACCAAATTCACATGATTACTTATAACAAGACTTCTCCCATGTCCTCAGGAACAAACATAACTACTCACAAAGCATATTCATGTTCATAATCAGAGAAGTATTAATTATCATTAAGGATCTGAACATATGATCTTCCACCGAATAAACCAACTAGCATGAACTACAAGGAGTAATCAACACTACTAGCAACCGACACGTACCAATCTGAGGTTTTGAGACAAAGATCGGTTACAAGAGATGAACTAGGGTTTGAGAGGAGATGGTGTTGGTGAAGATGTTGATGGAGATTGACCCCCTCTCGCTGAGAGGATCGTTGGTGATGACGATGGCGATGATTTCACCCTCCCGGAGGGAAGTTTCCCCAGGAGAACAGCTCTGCCAGAGCCCTAGATTAGTTCTGCCCAAGTTTCGCCTTGAGACGGCGGCACTTCATCCTGAAATCTTCCTTTTGATTTTTTCCAAGGCAAAACACACCATATAGCAGAAGATGGACGTCAGGGGCCTACCAGGGGGGGCACAAGACCAGAGGGCATGCCCTCCACCCTTGTCGATGGCACGTGGCCTCCTCTAGTTCTTTCTTCGCCCAATATTTTTTATATATTCCAAAAATATTCTCCATGAAGTTTTAGGACATTTGGAGTTGTGCAGAATAGGTCTCTAATATTTGCTCCTTTTTCTAGTACAAAATTCCAGCTGCCGGCATTCTCCCTCTTCATGAAAACCTTATAAAATAAGAGAGAAAAGGCATAATTATTGTGATATAATGTGTAGTAACAGCCAATAATGCAATAAATATCAATATAAAAGCATGATGCAAAATGGATGTATCAAGGGGGATTCGATCATGGAGGGCCTCTACATCAACCTTGCTGCCCTTTCGATGATGTGTGAGTAGTTTACCATGGACCTAAGGGTCCATAGCTAGTAGCTAGATGGCTTCTTGTCTCTCTTTGATCTTCAATACAATGTTCTCGTTGATGTTCTTGGAGATCTATTTGATTAATCTTCTTTTGTGGTGCATTTGTTGAGATCCGAAATTATGGATTTATGATCAGATTATCTATGAATATCATTTGAGTCTTCTCTGAACTCTTTTATGCATGATTGAGATAGCTTTGTATTTCTCTCTGATCTATCAATTTGGTTTGGCCAACTAGATTGGGTTTTCTTGAAATGGGAGAGGTACCTTGTGATAGGTTCAATCTTGTAGTGTCCTCACCCAGTGGCAGTAGGGGTAGCGAGACATGTATTGTATTTTTGCCATTAAGGATAAAAAGATGGGGTTTATACCATATTGCTTGAGTTTATCCCTCTACATCATGTCATCTTGCTTAAGATGTTACTCTGTTCTTATGAATTTAACTTAATAATCTTGATGCAGGCAGGAGTCGGTCGATGTGCGGAGTAATAGTAGTAGATGCAGAATCCTTTTGGTCTACTTGTCACGGATGTGATGCCTATATTCATGATTATTGCCTTAGATATCGTCATAACTATGCGCTTTTCTATCAATTGCTCAACAGTAATTTGTTTACCCACCGTATGTTTTCTTCAAGAGAGAAGCCTCTAGTGAAACCTATGGCCCCCGGGTCTATTTTCCATCATATATTTT
>NW_025226707.1:0-6608 GCF_018294505.1 Triticum aestivum | reverse complement strand
AAAAAAAACGCTCAGGAGAGGGAAAGAATCAGGGGCGGCTGCTCGACACAGGCGACGCGAGCGGCGTGCGCTGGGATCCAGCCGAGGCGCCATGGAAAGATGAAGGTATGGATCCAGCCGCCGCGGGCGACGCAGGGATCAGTCGATCCAGCCGCCGCGGGCGACACGGGGATCAGTTGATCCAGTCGGCTGCGGTCCATGAGCAGTGTGGACGGACTCCCTCGACGCCGTCCTACCTCTCGGACCTAGGGCGAACCCTGGGTGCCGCCGCCATGCCCTCCTGCTCGCGACTCCTCGCGGAGCGGACGGCCATCCATCCGGTAATCAATCTCGTGTACGCTTTGCCCGCAGGTATGTTCGGATCTCTCTCCCTTCCGGTTCCGCCACCGCTAGCTACTGTGTGGAGATTTGTCATATCGTTCTATGGGCTATCCCTTCATTTGCCTGGTCTATTTTTCATTTGTTGTACTACATATACTGAGAATAGATCGTTCTTTTGTCCAGGGCTACCCAGTTAAGACTATTTAGACATCCTTTTGTTTCTTTGAGAAAATTGGTCATGTGAATCTTGTTTCGCTAATGCAGGTGCAAAATTTCCTCAAGGATACTGGCTGGTCACACGAGCATAATGGAGAAATCAGTCAACTATTCATGGATCAGGCAAAATTTTCCATTGATAAATGTATTTGGCGTGCTTTCAGTTTGTTGACTTTAACAAGCTTGGGAATACAATAGCTACGTTGGGTCAGTTATTAGCTTTTACGTCTTCACAGATAACTAATGATACCTTGCAGGCTATTCAAATTATTTATATAGCCAAATTGACACTATGTTCATCATTAGAGACTATATAATTAAGGTGAAACAATTCCAACCACAACTATTTGGTTTGGGAACTATATGTATTTTGCTGCTAGGAATGTTAGGCACCTTTGATATTCTCAGTTTTCTTTATTCTTGCTATAAGTTTTACATCACAGCAAGAAAAACACCCGACGTGGGCGATCCGCCCGCGAAGTGGAAACGGGGGGACACGAGCGATAATGGCCGTTGCCTCCTGTATTGGATCCCAGCAACATGGTTCTCAGCTAGGTTGGCCTCTGTCTACCTAAGTCCTCCCCCTCTCCCTGTATTCTCTTTTCTTCCACCCATGTTAATCACTTGTCCAATCCAATTTTCCACAGGTGGTGTATGTTGTTTCATGCTATGAGGAGAAATTTCACAAAGCTTATAGGAGACCAAAATCCCACCCAAATCAGGTAAACCTTGGGCATGAGGGTCGAAAAGTTTTTTTTCTTTGTCAAAGAAATTCCTTATTAACTGATATTGTGTCGTTGATGCTTGGTCTAATAAACAGATTTAGCTTCAGTTTAGGTAAATCTTCAATTGGCTCCAGGTTATCTGTGTTATCAGATTTCCATGTTAGAGAAAAACTATGCAATCAAAATTATGTTGTCATCCTGAAATTATCTAGCTCATAAAGATAGGAAACAAAAAATAGAAGTTGGATACCAAAGCAGGGGATAGAAATGTAGTACAAGAATTAATTTCATCTTGTAGGGTAGTATCAACATATTGCAAATATTCCAGTGAAATATCCGTGAGATAAAAATTAGGTGTACTCCATTTTATCGTGATAAAACAATACCAGTTACACCAAACATCAATGTAGTACCATGTTCTATGTTGCAACTGAGAGATGATGTGGTGGTAAAGCAGAATTTGAGTAGTTGTCGAGTTCATTGGTTCTGACCATTTGATCATATATATTACCTCTGTAAACTAATATATGGAGAAAATTTACTTTATAAGAGTACTTTTGATAGTGATTCTGTAAATGCCGGTACACATAACTGAACTGCAATGCTGCACTTGAACACTATCATGGAGCTTAGAACTTGTGTGGTGTTGTTCTTGCAAAAAATAAATGGAGTAATAATGTTTTTAATATCAGGAAATAGATATAGAAATGTGACCTGCACTATGCTGGTATAGTATCCAGCAGTACCAGTTTTCCTGTATATTATCTACTCTTTAACATTGTACTTAGTCCTTGTTCTATTTGATAGTCGCTTTTACATATAATGCAAAGTTTTCAGTTGTGCCTGTTAAGAATTCATGATATTTCTATTTTTGCACCGGGCAATGGAATAGAGGTTACTTTGGAATTCAGGCCAAAGTAACTCCGTATAGATTATTGCATATGCAAGAGGGCCATCTGAATTTTTCTGGAAGCCATGTGTAGCAATTGATATGAATAGAAAAGCTTTTGAAGGATACAGTAAGCAAGCTGCTGGTTGCATAGGCTACACTATTTTGGTACATCAGAATCACAGTTTACAAGATATTCCGTTGCACTTTTATCTTTTCGCCATGGTATTAGACATGTTTGAATCATTGTTCAGACACATGGCTGGCATGCATGTGAAGCAAAGTTTGTGACATATACTTCATGTTGGCTACTTATCATGCCTTCGCAAATAGAAAGACATCAATTGCAACTTGTTATGCAACATGATAGCAAGTGAAGAGTTTGTGATTGCTGTTAAGCAGTATTTGATTAGCATCGCAACTCTTTTAAGTGAACTTAGAGGGATTGGGTATCATCAGAAATGATGTAATCAGTATGGTATATGCTATAGACATACAAAGTTCCATGGAAGTATATTAATCTGTATCAATAGATGCTTAAAACTGTAAAGAAAATATAATATTCCTTCTGCTTGAAGGAACGTCTTATATTGTGGGATGAAGGGAATACATTAGATAGTGGTTTAGTTTTTTCTTTAATAGCTGGTCCCTTGCTGTTATAGGCTTGCTTATATGGAGGTTGTCCGATTGGGTATTAATAGAGGTGATGTAAGAAGTATGTTATGCTTAGACATATGAAGTCCCAAAGAAGTATCAATGGATGCAAAAAACTGTAAATAAAGTTATGTGTCCCTTCCATTGCCATACATACGTATTTTCCCAAGTTTTCTAGAGTTATTTTTTTTACAAAAGCTAGAGTTAATAGTGAGTTAGATTTTTGTAACTCTGGCTCCTTGCTGTGTACTGACATGCTTATGTGGCTCCTCTTCTTGTAAGGAATCATGATTGTTAAGGGATTTATTATCTTAATTTTGTAGTTGTACCATTCCACTGAAATTTAGTGTGCCAGACTGGTTCAAGCCCTTCTTGGAAGACACGGTTTAATTCATCAGCTTATGCTTACAATTCTGATCGAATAAGCCATGTCCATATATTTATGGAATTCTCTACCAGTCTATCGCCAAAATAGACGGGCGCAGCAACGCGCGCCATCAGGATCTAGTACATCCATGTAAGTGGTCGATCGCTAGCGCTAGGGTTTGCATTTCCCTCTGCTTTCTTTGATGTAACCCAAAGCTTTTCCCAAACGAGGCTTATGTGCAAGTTAATGTCAAGGTGATGTGATACAGTCCGTTAGATCTTTAAATATGCAGCCTTGGAATCTCGATTGCAAGTAGCAGGCAGCACAGAAAGGAACTCGAGTACTTACTCTTAACCCCATGCAACTTGCATCACTAATACTCCATATTTTTAATAATGTGTTGTGTTCAACTGGAAGAATTTATAGTTCTTTTTTTTATTTAGGATCGAATATATAGTTCTTTACACGTGCCAATTAGACTGTTTCATCTAACAGGTTTCAGAAAATGGCTTGCTATTTAAGATCTTAAAAACAAGCTAGTTTTTTTTTGAGCATCTAAAAATAAGCTAGTTAACGTTTATTTTTACACCAACAATTTGAACGCTTACAGAGAATATCAATCATTGGTTGACGCTTCATTTATAAAGCGGGAGGGAAGTCTATTTCTAGAATATAAATCTATGGATTACTCATTTCATGAAAGGAACTACATATGTCAAGAACCATTCTTTACTTTATATAGTCATATACCTTGTTGAAGGTGTCGCGATGTCGTTCTCTCTACCTGTTTGCTGCTCTGGGGAAACCCTAGGTTTGGGTGATCTCGGATCAAACACGTCAGTGATGTCGTTTTCTCCCTTGGGAGCATCATTTTGGAGTTGCATTCGCTATGGGGGCCAATGGATGTTGGCAAGTTCGTGATGCGGCGGACATTTTCATGTCTCGGCGGTGCCTTGTTTTGGGAAGCGGAGGCATTGAGGCGGGCAGCGGCAAACCTTCGCTGAGACACCGCGTTACGATTATGGTCTGTGGCAATTTGCCGGTGATAATCGCGAACTTGGCAGGATAGTGACAGCTCGTGTGTATTGTCTGGGGTGCCCAGATTTACCACTGACAAACACTAGAGACGGAAGTGTGGGATTATCGGATTATCTACAAGGTGGGATTTCGGTGGTAGCAACATCTCTCGCCATGTGATCAATGGCTTTGTGGCTGGCTATTTGCTTGATGTGTGCATGGTTTATAGCTCGATCCCGTTGATATCATGTTTGGACCATTTGCGCTTACATCATTTTCTGTGGCTACAAATGCTCGACGAGGACCAATGCTCCTCCTTTTTTTATCCGCATAGGCATAGAGATGGTATTCTATGGCTTTGCAATTAGCGGGCGTGGTCCTTTGTGTGTGTGGTCGTGTTGACTGTGTGCTATGCAGAGGCCAGATACATACTTATAGTGTTTTGTATCCCCTTGATGCCTCATTATGAGTTAATAAAAACACCCTTTTGGGACAATATAGTTTTTCTAACTAAATCGGCACTTAGAGCTTTTAAACGATTCAAAAAAATAACTATAGCCCCTCCAATGCGAGAACAATGATAGGAAACTAAGAGCAACTCTTGCCCCATCCCTAGAAAATGCTTAATTCCTAAATAATTGTGATCATTTGGGGTTTGATATATCAAACACAATTTCGAAATCCCTATGATGACGGGTCCCCCGGGGTAAGCCCAAAATAAGGATTTGATGCGGAGCATCCTATGGTCATCCCCATGGACCTACCATCGTCTCACAAAGTGCCAAGAGGACCTATGACACGAGCACGAGCTAGAGCTCTCGAGACTGAGGTGACCTCCTTCCTTAGTGATATCACATATGATCCACTCGAGACATGGCTACTACCTAAGTCCGAGATGTTCTGCATGATTAGGTATCAAGAGGACCCTCCCGAAGATGCACGTGAAGACAGACAAGCGCCCAAGTTCACGGACGAAGAGAACCAACGGAAGGAGTCAAGAACAGCTTCCAGGCCCCGGACATCCGGCCATGACCCCGGACCAACACCTCTTCGGAGAAGATCCACTTGGATTCAAGACCCCTAACGGGAAGACCTCAAGACCTCCTCATGGAGAAGAACCGGTTACCTATGTATCGTCCTTTGTTGGATTCGGATCATTTATCTCTTTGTGTTACGAGGATCTAGCATATGTGTGACCTAATCTTGCTGGTTTGAGTGTGTCTCTTGTGTTTTCCCTTGTGATTTCCTCTCGTGTTCTTCGTGTTGATCGCGGGATCTGCTCTTTTCGTGAAAGGTCGGCCATCTAGGGTTCCACCCTACATCATCTTGGTATCATGAGCCACGTTGATCATGATTTCGGAGCCTCCCCTCTTCGTTCTCTAGCCTTGTTTTGTTGATTTTGTCCCTAATTCGAAAATTCCCCACAAAAATAGCCTCCCAATTTTTTTTGTGATGAAGATTTGTTGGATTTGATCCACGGATTTCGTGCGTTGCAGGTAGATCTAGCTCCCCCCCCCATCTTTTCGCCAATTTCCATCCACAAAATCTCCCGAATTTTGCCCCGAATTTGCCTCCACGCGAAGTTCATCGAGTTCGTCCACGGATCCAGAGCCCGGACATCCGGCCTGACCCCCGGACATCCGGCCCACAAGCCCGGACATCCGGCCCCTGACAGCATCACTTCCATCCACTGCTTCGTTTTCCGCCTAACTTTCACCAAATTTTGATCTGGTGCCCTCTTACTCTCCCGCATACCACCATCCCTTCCGTATAGGACCACCGCTTTCCGCAAACACCACCACCGCTTATCCACTACCAATTCCGACAATATTGACACATTTTGCTTTGAGAATTTGAGTTGTGGTTCCCGTGTCCTATTGTGTTTTGTCTATTTAGGTACGGTTCAACATCAACATCACCGCCGCTCATCTTCGCCATGGACTCGTCATCAACAACGACCACTCCATCATTTTGGCACCATACCGTAAGCAAGAATGGGAACCTCATCTTGGTATCGTGATATCCCATCATTTTACATTCTTGCCATTGCATTGATAACCACCATAGCCAATTTTGCGTATCTTACCCATCGAGATTAGCCTTTGAGTATTGCCGGCAACGTCACTTGTGCACATTAGTGATCATACTTCCCATAGCATACATACCATATAATAGTAGTGCATATCTTGGTATCATCTCCTGTGTCACAAGGTTGTCATCGCATATACACAATTGCTATCTTGGTTCGTGAAGTTTTGCATGAGAAAAGAGCTCAAAAGACAAAGAGCCAAACAAGCTTTTAAGCAAACGGGAAAGATAAGCAAAGAGCTTATAAGCAAGAACCATAACATCATACTACATTAAGATTGTCATACTCGATCATCTTGGATCATACCATCAGAAAACCATAAATATAGCA
>NW_025226706.1:0-6631 GCF_018294505.1 Triticum aestivum | reverse complement strand
GTTTTTGGATCCTTGTGCCAGAGATCAATATAATCGAGGATTTTCCTCGGATCCAACAGCAGTGGCACAGATGTGCCTTTGGCTCTAGCGGCCTTTACCTGTCTGTCTCTGATGATTTATGCGAGTTCATCATCAGAAGCTTCATCATCAGAAGGCACATGGAATGCGACATGTTTCTTCTTTGGACTTGGCCGAGGACCTCGTCCAGCTGTTGCTTTGGTCTTCAGCAGAGTCGGGCCAGATGATGACTTTGGTGTAGCAGAGGAACTTGCTGAAACACCAGAGGCAATCGAGAAACCAGCAGTCATTTGACATGTAGTCAGATGCACAGGAGTTGAGGACTTTGAAGGAGCAGTAGCAGTGTGAGGAATGTGCCATGAGGGCGCTGCTGAGGAACTTGGCCGTGAGGGCGCTGTTGAGGAACTTGGCCGTGAGGGCGCTGTTGGTGAAGCACTTGGCTTACGAGCAGGCTTCTTTGGCATGGATTTCCTCGGTTTGACTGAGGCCTCAGTAGCAGTAGTAGTGGCAGAATCCTCATTGAATTTCTTCACTACCTCCTTGGCTTGTCTTGCCAATTTGGCTTGGCGCTTAGCCCATTCTTCAGGAAAGTCCTCACCACATTTGATGCTTGTGGGGTCAGCTACTTGGCCAGGTGCCAATGGAGCTCTTGGGCATGGAGAATTGAGGGCGAATTTCTTCATGTACTTTGGAGTCACATATCTGTATTCCCTCCATTCCCTTGACCATCTCCGTTCAATCTTCTGAATGAGCACCTTGCGCTGATTTTTGTTTGCTTTGCCATATTTTGCTTCATCAGGTGTGCAATAGTCAGCATAAATTTCCTCAGGGATTTCAAACACAGTCATAACCTCATGTTTCTTTCCTCTTTCTACGGCTTCTTAACATCTGCCATATTCTTCAGTTGAGGAATTTGAACAAATGAGTTCTCTGAAGAAGTATGCAGTTTTTCTTCGAGGAACGCTGCAAATGAGTTAAGTTGATGAGAACCTAGTGATTCAGCAGCAGACTTGAGTACCTGTGAACAGAGTACAGGTGCGAGGAATTTGGAGAGGTCATATGCGTTCTGAGAAGGTTTTTGAAAAGAACAAGTTTTGAGGAATTTGACCAGATGAACCTTGAGGAATTTCACTAAGCGTTCTTGTCTTAGGTTCCAGAGTTGTACAGATCGAAGATCCACACAATTAGGGAATCTTGAAGAAAATGGTTGCTTAGAGAAACAATTCAAGATCATATGAAGTGTGTGGTGTTTGTATGTGTGAAGATTTGAAGAATAAACACCTTTGAAGATTTTCAGGAAAGATTGAGAATCAAAGCGAGTAATAAAAGTAACTTTTAATTACCCGAAATGAAGAACACGACGAACTGAGAAGAACAGATGGGAAGTTCGTCAGGTTAGATCTTCCTTGCCCTAACTCGGCGGAGGAAGACAGCTACGGCGGCGGCGGAGTGAAGATTTCCGCGGTCGGCGTGAGTACGACGGTGACGAGGTCGAGGCAGCGAAGCTCTTCCTCACCGGCGATGATGGAGTAGCGGTCGCGCTAGGGTTTGAGGAGCTCGAGCGGGAGAGAGATGGTCGAGCGGAGTAAATGAAGTGAGGAAGGGGAGAGGGGTATTTATAGACACGGTGAAAAACCGTTCGCCCGAAGATTTAGGACGAACGTGCCCCTGCCCTTTCTCCTCACGCGACATGTGTCACCCACGTACTATGTAGTGGAGATCGTGTACGATCGTGGGTGAATAGAATAATGCATCATGGGATGAGGAACAGTTTGAGCGGCAAAACCGAAAATTTGGATAAGATTTGTTTTAAAGTTTTGTTCGCAATTTCTTCTGCTGCCAAGGACACAGTGAAGACTTTGAACGAGTATCAAATAGAACGCACATGAAGAAGTTGTGAATAGATTGGGTTGAGTATAGCATAGAGGGGAAGGGTCTGATCACATTCATTTAGCAGAAAAGCAACTTGAAGAAATAGCTATAAGTGAATGCTGTAGAGGACATAAACTCATATATATATATATAGCCAATGAAGAAAAACGAAGGAAACAGTGAAGATTTTGTAAAGTTGAAGAATTTGAAAATTTGAAGAATTTCAAAAACTGAGGAAAAACTCAAATTGAAGATTTTCAACTTTTTGTGGTGGCGTGACCCACCGTATAAGAATGATGATTTCAGACACCGCGTACAATTGTCGTAGGGTTCTGAGAATCAAATTCTTCATTAATTTCTTCACAAGAGTGTTATTCTTCATTGATTGAAGAAAAACGTTTCTTCATGTGTTGCACATTTAAGTCATCAATTTTGCATAAGTGTTAGGATGTGTGTCCTTTTCAAAGAACATTCGAAGATTCTAAGATATTTAGTTCACACCGCAACTTGCTAAATCTATTCTCATCCAAGGGCTTAGTGAAGATATCAGCTAGCTGTTCTTCAGTCTTCACGTGCTCGATGGAGATGTCGCCCTTCAACACATGATCACGAAGAAAATGATGACGAATCTGAATGTGCTTTGTCCTCGAGTGCTGAACTAGGTTTTGAGCAATCTTGATGGCACTCTCATTGTCGCAGAGGAGAGGCACATTCTTCACGTTGACGCCATAGTCCTTGAGCGTTTGCTTCGTCCAAAGCAGGTGAGCATAGCAAGAGCCAGCAGCAATGTATTCAGCTTCCGCAGTAGACAGTGATACGCAGTTCTGTTTCTTCGAGGACCAACAGACCAAAGATCGTCCGAGGAAATGACAAGTGCCAGAAGTTGACTTGTGGTCCACACGATCACCAGCATAGTCAGAGTCAGAATATCCAATGAGATCAAAGACAGAGCCCTTGGGGTACCATAATCCTAGTGTTGGTGTGTGAGCTAGATATCGAAGAATATGCTTCACAGCCTTATGGTGTGATTCCTTCGGTGCAGCTTGAAATCGGGCACACATGCACACACTAAGCATTATATCTGGCCTAGATGCACATAAGTATAATAAAGAACCAATCATGGAGCGGTATACCTTGTGATCGAAGTCAATACCATTTTCATCAGTGCACAGATGGCCTTTCGTGGGCATAGAAATTTTGACGCCTTTGCAATCTTGCATGCCGAATTTCCTCAGTACATCTTTGAGGTATTTCTCCTGAGATATGAATATGCCATTGCGCTGTTGACGAATTTGAAGACCTAAGAAAAATTTCAACTCTCCCATCATAGACATTTGATATTCTTCACTCATCATATAGGCAAATTCATCACTATAACGTTGGTCAGTATAGCCAAAGATAATGTCATCAACATATATTTGGCACACAAACAGTTCACCATCATAAGATTTAGTAAAGAGAGTAGGGTCGAGTGAACCGGGTGTGAAGCCATTCTTCATGAAGAATTCCTTCAATGTATCATACCACGCCCGAGGGGCTTGCTTGAGGCCATAGAGGGCCTTATTAAGTTTGAAGACTTTGTCAGGATTCTTTGGATCTTCAAAACCTGGGGGTTGAGCAACATATACTTCTTCCTCAAGCTTACCATTGAGGAATGCACTTTTCACATCTATTTGATATAAGATGATATCATGATGATTAGCATAAGCAAGTAATATGCGAATAGCCTCAAGTCTAGCAACAGGTGCAAAAGTTTCATCGAAATCAATTCCTTCAACCTGTGTGTAGCCTTGAGCTACCAGTCATGCCTTATTCCTTACCACAAGGCCATTTTCATCTTGCTTGTTGCGGTAGATCCACTTTGTGCCAATGATATTATGCTTGTGCGGATCTGGACGTTTGACCAGTTCCCAGACATTGTTGAGCTCAAACTGATGTAATTCTTCTTGCATAGCCTGAATCCACTCTGGCTCCAAAAATGCTTCATCTACCTTAGTGGGCTCTGTGATAGAGACAAAAGCATAGTGCCCACAAAAGTTAGATAAATGTGAAGCTTTTGAGCGTGTGAGAGGACCTGGCGCTTCAATGTCATCGATGATCTTGTCAACTTGTACTTCTATTGCAACGCGAGGATGAGCTGGTTGACATCGAGGTATTTGATCATTTTCCTCAGCACCATTGTCTTCAGGTGCGTCAGCTCGATGTTCTTTGTGTACTGGAATGAATTCTTCAGCAAATTCTTCAGTAGGAATGACATCTTCAGTTGCCTTGAACTTGATAGAATCCTTAGGTGCTGGTTCATCTAACACAGAAGGTAGGTGCTCTCTTTTCGAGCCATTAGTTTCATCGAACCGCACATCTACAGTTTCAACATTCTTTTGAAGAACAATGTTGAAGACTCTGTAGGTGTGCGAGTCCTTTCCGTAACCAAGCATAAAACCTTCATGTGCTTTCGGTGCGAATTTTGAATTGAGGTGAGGATCTCTAATCCAACATCTAGCACCGAAGACTTTGAAATAACTCACATTGGGTTTCTTGTCAGTGAGGAGTTCATAGGCCATCTTCTTGAAGAATTTGTGAAGATATACTCTGTTGATGATGTGGCACGCAGTATCAATTGCATCAATCCAAAAACCATCAAGCGTTTTGTATTCATCAAGCATAGTGCGAGCCATCTCAACAAGAGTTCTGTTCTTGCGCTCCACGACGCCATTTTGCTAAGGAGTATAAGGAGCAGATAATTCATGAGTAATACCAAGTTCATCAAGATAGTCATCAAGACCAGAATTCTTGAACTCAGTTCCATTGTCACTTCTGATGTGCTTGATCTTCACACCAAAGTTGGTTGAAGCCCTCGAACAAAATCGTTTGAAGACTTCCTGCACTTCATGTTTGTAAGTAACAATGTGTACCCATGTATATCGAGAGTAATCATCAACAATGACAAAACCATATAGAGAAGCAGCATTAGTGACTGCTGAGTAATGATTAGGTCCGAAGAGGTCCATGTGAAGCAATTCGAATGGACGGGTAGTGGTCATGATAGTCTTCACTGGATGCTTGGCCTTGGTCATTTTTCCAGCTTCACAGGCTCCGCATAAGTGATCCTTGAGGAATTTGACATTCTCAATGCCAATGACATGCTTCTTCTTCGCAAGCGTGTGCAAGTTCCTCATGCCTGCGTGACCAAGTCGTCAGTGCCATAGCCAGCCTTCTGAAGCTTTTGCAACTAGGCACACGGCTGGTTGTGGTCCTGTAGTGAAATCAACAATATACAAATCTCCTCTCCTAAAGCCTTCGAAGACTTTGGAATTGTCAGCTTCCATAATCACAACACAGTGATACTTGCCAAAGACAACAACCATATAAAGATCACAAAGCATTGACACTGACATGAGGTTGTATCCTAAGGACTCAACAAGCATGACTTTGTCCATGTGTTTATCCTTAGAGATCGCAACCTTACCAAGACCCAATACCTGAGTTTTGCCTTTGTCAGCAAAGATGATATGCTTCAGATGTGACGGTGTTAAAGGAGCATCCATCAAAAGATTCTTGTCACCAGTCATGTGATTTGTACATCCACTATCGAGGACCCATTCAGTGGTTTTGGGTTGGTCATCCTGCAGATGAATTAGTGTAACTTACAATCTCATATGCTTCATCAGTGAAGAATATGATATTAAGTTCATCAGATGAATTTCATCAAGCGGTAAACAGATATAGCAGTATGAGGACATGTGAAATGAAAGTTCATTTCATCATGGTTAGCCTGCGTCCTTTCAGGCAATTTTGTCAGGTGCCCAGCAAATTCTTCAGACGTTAAGGCACGTCTGGAGACCTGACCCTGCAGAAGAGATTAGTTCTTTTTCTTCACCACCCACATCTGAAGGGGTGGCAAAGAGTTCATCACTCTGCGAGCACCATACGAGAATGGTGGCATAGACGCCAAACCATTTCGTTTCACATAAGAGGGGTTAGGGTAAGCATATGAGTAAGCAGAGAAATTCTTCAAGGACTTATGAACATAATGATTTGAAGAATAATGTGCATATTCGTAGCCCTTAGCTCTACCCTGCGAAACAGAGTTGTTAGCACGATGATAGTCATATGAGGACTTTGATCCATTTGAAGAATTTGATCCATGTGAGGAATTTGGTCCATATGAGGACTTGGATCCATATGAAGAATTAGGTCCATATGAAGAGTTTGCTCTGGGTTCCCATTCTTCACAGGTGGTGTCATGAGGACATTCACCTGAAGACTTTCAACATAACTTTTGGGAACCCAGATTTTCTTCATAGGGGAACCGTTCCTACAGTTAGTCCCAACATATCTAGCAAATACTTCACCATTCTGATTTTTGAACAGTTTATAGTTGGAGTCAAATGACTCATCAGAAGAATGAGGAGATTCACATGTAAAGCCAGATAACATGGATGGATCAACTGGAGGTCCCTTTGCAGCAACCCATGAGGTTTTGGGGTATTGCTCAGGCTTCCAATATGTTCCATCAGCATTAAGTTTCCTCTCAAAGGCAATACCCTCTTTCCTAGGGTTTCTGTTGAGGATCTGCTTTTTGAGCACATCACAGAGAATCTGATGCCCTTTGAGGCTTTTGTACATGCCTGTCGTGTACAGTTCCTTCAGCCCTGCATCGTCAGTGATACTAGCAATGTCCTCAGATGAGGAATTAGTGATAGCAGAGGCAGGTGAAGAATTTGTAACAGTTGAAGCATTT